>NC_058403.1:201281208-201315400 GCF_002201575.2 Neomonachus schauinslandi
GGAGCCGCAGTTCCCCCGCCCGAGGGTCCGGCTTCCGCGCCCTAGGCCTTCTTACCTGGGCCGCCCGGCTGGGGATACCCGGCCCTGACCCGGGGGGCCGGGGGGAGCCGCGGCCTGGGATTCTCTGAACTCCGGGACGCGGCGGGTGCACGCAACAGCGCCAGCGGACTCGGAGCTGTAGAGACCGAGGGGCCCAGCTCCCGGGCAGGGGCGCACGCAGTAGGCGCGTTGGGTGCTGGCTCTGGGCGGCCCCCCCCCCAGTGGAGGGATGAGCCCCGCGAGGAAGGCGGGGCGGCGGGAGGGGGGCCGCTCTGGCCGCCTGGCGCGCGGCCCGGGGTCCCCGGGGACGCGCCTCTCCGCGGGCAGGCGCCGCCGCCCTCCCCTGGCGGGACCCCGCGCGCGGGGGTCCGCGGAGTCCCAGCCACCGGCGGGCTCGGAACCATTCCTGGCCAGGCTGCGCGTGGCTGAGAGCCTCCACCGAGAGAAATCTTTGTGAGCGAGTGGGTGAGAGGGAGAGGGAGAAAGAGCCAGCGAGTCCGGGCACCGCGGGCCCAGCCTTGGTCGGGGCGGGGGAGGGGGGGGCACCGGGAACCCACAGCCCCGCAGGCCGAGACCCCTGCCCTGTGAGGAGCTCCTGGGCTGCGGCACTCTCTGTCCCCCCACCCGAAGCACACCCCCTCCAGGACACCGTCTCTACATCCAGACCCTCTCTGGGACACACCCAGAGACACACAAAGACACACTGGCTTGTGGCCCGTCGCCCTCGCCCTCAGATGAGCGCACACTGCATCCCAGATGCACATTGGCGTACCATCGGGGCGCGCACACACACATTCCACATTCGTGCTCACACACATTCCGCAGGGGGAGGCAGCACAGGGGTATACAGGCAGAGGCTGCCCTAGACGTTCACAACCGCGGCAGGCACCCCATCCAGGCGCTCAGGTCCATTTGGGCCAGCACACATTGCTCCCCAGGCCATCCCACACTGAACAGAGCTGTTTGCAAGCTTCCTTTGGTGCACCTCCAGAAAGGACAGGGTCTGGGCACCCCCTGGGGGCACTTAGTGAAAGCCCAGCCTGCCCAAGATGCCTGGGCAGGTGAGGGGCTGCCCCAGGCCCTCCTGGGGTCCCTGGCAGTTCTGCTAGACAGTGAGCAGAGCCTGTAAAGACTACTCTTAGTGACCGGCTTTGTTTCCCAGCTCAGAGAGCAGCAGGCAAAGGTGGTGTGGTGCTTGGAGGGATTGTTGTGCGTGTGTTTTTTCCTTTAAGGGGGAAGAAATTAAATAAAAAAGATTCTCACACCTCAGCAATATGTTTCTACTTACGGTGTGTCTTAGCACCTGACCAGCAGGCGGGTGGGTCGTAAAGTGTGTGTGCAGGTACCAGAGAGACAGGAGATGGGGACCCCTGTCGGGACCCTGGGATGGAGGCCACCCTCCTGCCTTGCTTGCAGAGAATCTCACACTTTTCCCTTTTAAAACACATGGTGTTCCTTTTTAATAACGGCAGTGGCTCCAGATTGGGAAGGGAGAAGGAAAAAACTTTTAAAGGCCCCAGCTCTGTGTGAAAGGCAGGGAGGCAGGGAGCAAGGGGGTGGGGGTGGCTGTCCAAAAGCTTAGCTCAGGGATCTGCTTTGGGGAGCCTTCTAGGAGGCCCCCCAAACCAGGCAAGGGCCCCCACGACCTTAGTGGGCTGTTCCCAGCTGCTTCGCCTGGCTTGGAATGTGTGCATCCAGGTCCCCCCCCCCCTTGGCCCATTGTTTGGGGAGGACTGAAGGGAGTTGGGAGCCTGCTGGGACCCCAGAGCTGGGAGGGGCTGGAATCTTAATAGTTCCTAGGTGCTGCAATGTGTTGGGCCCTCTGGACATCATGATCTCATCTCATTAATCTCCCCAACAGGTAGAACTTATTTTCCTCCCATTTTATGGAGGAGGAAACTGAGAACTGGAAAGGGGAAACCAGTTGCTCAGGTGTTCCAGCTGGGATTGGCACCGCCGTCCCAGGAAAAGTCCTCCCTCTGACCTTTTCTGGTGGAACGTGGTGGTGGTGGGGGGGGGCTGGCCTGTCCAGGCCCGCCTGGCCTTGCCCTCTCGCCCTGTCCCCCGCCCAGCCCCAGGAGGGCAGCTGCAGCTGCTGGCAGGCAGTCCACGCCAGCCCAGGCCAGGCGGGTGTGGCAGAGGGGCAGTGCCCCCCAGCCAAGACCCCCCAGAGAGCCCCTTCCTGGCTAGACCCTGCTGGTGGGTGGGGGGCCGGAGGGGCGTGACCTACCCCCAAAGGGTTGAGAGTGGGCCTTGGGGTCCAGGCAGGCCCAGCCGTGCCTCCCACCCTGCTGGGGGGGCCCAGGCAGGAAGCGGTGGGTGGGCCGGGGCAGAGACGCTGGCACGCCCGAATTCATGCCGAAGGAATTCCGAATTAGCGGGCGGCTGGCTGCCTGGGACCTCCGGGGCGGCCCCCTGGCCCCCGCCCCCGGCCGCCCCCGCCTCCTCGGCTCTGGCCCGCTCAGCCGGCTCCTTCGCACGGACGCCGAGACCTCCGGCGAGCCCTGGGCCAAGCCCCAAACGCAACTGTGATCCCAGGCTCCAGCAAGAAATGGCCCTCAAGCCAAGTTTGCCCCGGAAAATTGTCAGGACCGGCCTGGAGAACCGCGTCCACCCCACCTCGCCCATCTGGGGCAGTGAGGGCCAGCACAGGGCAGCCGCTGCCATTCAGAGTGCCTCCCAAGGGGCCAGGATCACCCTGTCCTTGGCTGCCATCTCAGAGAATCTGGGCTACCTCCCCCTGTCCTCTGCTGCCCTCCCCCCACTCCCTTTTTACAGCTGCCTGGGGATCCTTTTAAAATGTAAATCCTCCCCTGGAATAACCCCTCCCTGCAGGTCTTGCTCTGCTGATCTCCCAGACCTCATTCCCCACCATTCCTGCCCCAGGACCTTTGCACTTGCTGTTCCCACAGCCTGGTACTCTCTCCTAGATATTTCGATGGTGACTTCTTTCACTTTATTCAGGTCTCAGCTCAAATGCCTCCCCAGATAGGCCTCCTGGGCCATTGAGCTGCCACCACTACCATGTGCTTCACTTTCTCATATTTATTTGTTCTTTCTCCTGTTGCTCCCTTGGATTCAAGGCCCACAAGGGCAGGAATTTTGAGTATCTTGGTCACCATTGTGCCGCCAGCTCCTGGCAAACTATAGGTGCTCCATGCATGGATGCATGAATGAATGAATGAACAAATGAACGAATGAGTCCTCACAACTGCTGCTGGTGGAGGGAGAGGCCCCTTCCCAGAGGTTCAAAGAAATAAAATGAATGGGCCAAGCTTCCGCAGTGAGCTGGGAGCATTTGAACCCCGGTCAGCCTCGTTTAAAGGTCCCACAGGGTTGTTCCTTAAGACAATATTTTCACTCCTCTCAAACGTGTGGTTGATACCATGATGCGCACTTCCCAGATGGGGAGACTGGGGCTCAGAGAGTGGTATCAGGGTCTTGGACTCTGCAACCTCTCGCCCTTATCTGGACCTTGACTTCTCCTCAGATAAAAACAGACTCCTCTTAGGTTCTGACCTCCAGAAGGGGAAGCCCTTGGCATCTGAGACCCTCGTGCCCAGCACCCAGTTCACACACAATCCTGTTTAGGAAGTCACTTTCCATCTAATCTTCACAATGGCCTTAGGGATCATGAGCTTTCTTGTTCCCATTTTGCAGATTAGGAAAAATGAGTTGAAAGAAAGAACAATGATGCCAAGTCCCTTTGGGTGGGGGTTGGGGGCCTAGAGTTTGCCCCAGCCTCCTTCAGTTCCAGCAACAGCACAGAGCAGAACTCTGGAGACCAACAAATTGGGGTTTAAATTGTGTGCCCTTTCCTCACTCAGTGACTTTGGGCAAGAGATAATTTCTCAGAGCCTCAGTTTTTTCATCCACAAAATAAGAAGGATTCTAGTAGGAGCCAGGGCACCCCTTTTTAGAAGTGTCTTTCCCCCCAAGGACACACTGTGTGTGAGGTTCTAGGGGTACAAATCTTTTTTTTTCCTAATTGCCAAGAATAAAATGAAATAAATAAAAGAAAAAAAGCAGAATGTAATAGTTGTCAGAACTACGGGCCGAGCAAGATTTACTTGAATCTGAGTGGACATTTATGCCTGCGTTTTGTGTCCACTCCCAGAGCCTTGAGCAAGTCGGTGAAGAAGCATCTTGGAAGGACCTGAGTTGTGGAATCACACAGTCCTGGGGCTGAATCTTGGTTTGGCCACCAACCTTGGGCTGGTCACTTGGCCTAATTGAACCTCAGTTTCCTTATCTGTAAAATGGGAGGGAGACCATAGGAAACAGCTCCTTCGCAGGACTGCCATGAGTCCTGGAGGTCCTAGCATGGTGGGGGACAGGGGGCTCAGGGCGACTCCATCTCAGGCCTGACAGGCCCTCCTCTCTGACCCCAGACACGGCTGTCATCAGCCCCCAGGACCCCACGCTCCTCATCGGCTCCTCCCTGCAGGCCACGTGCTCAGTGCACGGGGACCCACCAGGCGCCACAGCTGAGGGCCTCTACTGGACCCTCAACGGGCGCCGCTTGGCCCCGGAGCTCTCCCGTGTGCTCAACGCCTCCACCCTGGCCCTCGCCCTGGCCAACCTCAACGGATCCAGGCAGCAGTCTGGCGACAACCTTGTGTGCCACGCTCGTGACGGCAGCATCCTGGCTGGTTCCTGCCTCTATGTTGGCTGTAAGTGGGCCCCCCGAATAAGCAGGGGTAACTCTTGGGAGCCGCATCTCCCTCTGGAGAGGGGCATTGGCCCATGACTGACAGTGGGCATGCCAGCACAGATAGAGAGGTAGGGACCTCTGGGGTGGAAATGAGAGCCTGGAACCCCCACTCCTATCCCCAAGAGACTCCAGGCAGGCTGTCAGGTCAACATCCGCTCTGCTCAACCCTCCTTCCCCTCCAAGGTGGGGGCCCAGCTGGTGGCTAGCAACTTCTCCACCTATCCAGGGCTGGTCCAGACCCTCAGCCCCCTGCACCCCCTTTCCCCAGTGCCCCCAGAGAAACCTTTCAACATCAGTTGCTGGTCCAAGAACATGAAGGACCTGACATGCCGCTGGACGCCGGGGGCCCATGGGGAAACCTTCCTCCACACCAACTACTCCCTCAAGTACAAGCTGAGGTTGGTGGTGGCCCTTGGGTGACGCGTGTTCCAGCCTGGCTGTGAGGCCTTGGCAAAGCCCACCCTCTCCAAGCCCAGTGTCCCATCTGCACTCTGGGGCTGCCACGGGGAGGTCTGGGGGCCTGAAGGGACAGTTGTGTGTCCTCACACCCCCTCCTGCCCCGCAGGTGGTACGGGCAGGATAACACGTGTGAGGAGTACCACACCGTAGGGCCTCATTCCTGCCACATCCCCAAGGACCTGGCTCTCTTTACACCCTATGAGATCTGGGTAGAGGCCACCAACCGACTGGGCTCGGCCCGCTCTGATGTGCTCACACTGGACATCCTGGATGTGGGTGAGCCCCCCACCCCAGCTGCTAGGCCCACGAGGGATCCTGCACCCCCTCTCCTAGCTCAGCTCTCGGCTGCAGCTCCAGCCCCGACCCTGCTGGTTGGGGCCGGGAGGAACTAGGCATCCACCCATAGGTCCCCAGTCCCCTGAAGCAGCCAGGATACCCCCACTCTGTGGAGAACACCTGGCCTGGCTGCCTCCCCCTCGGCAGCCCAGGTGTGCAGGAGGGGGCCCCGGGGGAGCTGGGAAGGGGCGCCCAGGTCGGGAGGCGCCCCAGGAAGCCTCAGCCTGGAGCTGGGGGGGGGTGCGCAGGCGGGAGGCAGGAAACGGATGATCTGCGAGCAGAATTGGGCCTAATCTAATTAGGGTGTTTCTCAGCCCCAAGCAGGCCTGTGCCTTAACCCTTTCAGACCCTTACTAAGGCCTCAGGGGGAGAGGCCAGACCTCCATGCTGCCCACAGGGCTCCCAGAAGGATCCCCAGAAGGCTGGTAGCCACCCCCGCCCCCAGTCTGCTTCCTGCTTTGCTTCCTCAAGTCCTAAAGCTGCAGTGAGCAGGTTCTAAGCCTCAGTTTTCCCTCTGCACCAGCAAGGCTGTCCTATTGAAAACCTCTGCAAAGTAGGAAGGATCTGGAGGTGCAGGTGGGCAGTGGGGGGTCAGGAGGAGCTTCCCAGGGTTCTGGCAGCCTGCTGGCCCCCTGGCCTGGGCATAATAATAACAATGTCATCAGCCAGGCAGTGTCTGCTTTTCCATCGGTCCCTGAAGATAGGATTATATTTCTCCTGTCACAGATAATAATGGTGATAACAGCTAACATTAATTGAATGCTTCTAGGTGCTGAGTGTTTCCCAAATACTGTCTAATGTAATCCACCCTTCTGGAAGGGGGGAGGGGGGAGAGGGCAGAACAGAGGCAGGTGCCTCCCAAGCCATGTGCTCTGAGATTTGAACCCAGATGGGGGCCGGCCAGGTCCAAGGAAGGCTGAGTGATTAAGCCCTGCCCTGCCCCGTCTCTCAGTGACCACCGACCCCCCACCCGACGTGCACGTGAGCCGAGTCGGGGGCCTGGAGGACCAGCTGAGTGTGCGCTGGGTTTCCCCACCGGCCCTCAAGGACTTCCTCTTCCAAGCCAAGTACCAAATCCGCTACCGGGTGGAGGACAGCGTGGATTGGAAGGTGCCTGACAATCCCCCCGTCCCTCAGCTCCGACCCCACTCTGCGCCTCCCCGCCCCCACCTCTGGCCTCTGACCCTGCCATTGCCACCAGGTGGTGGACGATGTCAGCAACCAGACCTCGTGCCGCCTGGCCGGCCTGAAGCCGGGCACAGTCTACTTCGTGCAAGTGCGTTGCAATCCTTTTGGCATCTACGGCTCCAAGAAGGCAGGGATCTGGAGCGAGTGGAGCCACCCCACGGCCGCCTCCACCCCTCGCAGTGGTGAGCACCCCAGCAGGGCTGCGTGGTCAGGAGACCAGTCCCAAAGCAGCCAAAGCCTTTGTTTCTTTGTTTCCTCCAAGAGAGCAGAGTTCTCAAATTGGTGGCCCTTAGGGGCCAAATCTGGTCCTTGGATCCATTTTCTTTGACCTGTCATTTGAAAAAAAAAAAAGTTTGACCTACTTGCAGACATTTAAAAACAGGAAGTTTTCACACAAATATCCTAGGTTTCTTAGAAAGACTGTCTAGAAAATGTTGGGGCGCCTGGCTGGTTCAGTCGGAAGAGCATGCGACTCTTGATCTCGGGGTTGAGTTCGAGCCTCACGTTGTGTGTAGAGATTACTTAAAAATGAAATTTTTTTTAAAGATTTTATTTATTTGAGAGACAGCGAGGGAGAGAGAGAGAGCACGAGTGGGGGGGGGGCAGAGGGAAAGGGAGAAGCAGACTACCCCCTGAGCAGGGAGCCTGATGCAGGGCTCAATCCCAGGGCCCTGGGATGATGACCTGAGCGGAAGGCAGATGCTTAACCGACTGAGCCACTCAGGCACCTCTAAAAATAGAATCATTTTTTTTTTTAAGATTTTATTTATTTGCGAGAGAGACAATGAGAGACAGAGAGCATGAGAGGGAGGAGGGTCAGAGGGAGAAGCAGACTCCCTGCTGAGCAGGGAGCCCGATGTGGGACTCGATCCCGGCACTCCAGGATCATGACCTGAGCCGAAGGCAGTCGCTTAACCAACTGAGCCACCCAGGCGCCCCTAAAAATAGAATCTTTAAGCAAGAAAATGTAACAGGACACAGCCAGAGTGTGTCCACAGCCCCTATCAGGCCCCATCATTCAGGGGCCTCACTCTCCAGTTGCCCCACCCCCACCTGGCACATTTTGCCCACCTGTGCCCTCTCTCGAGCCCCTAAAGACAAGGGAGTTTGAGACCTCTGCTTCTGAGGCTGATCGGCTACCAACTCTCCCTCTGATGGGCCTTGGGTTCCCTTTCTGATCAAGGTGGGGGGTGGGGACAATCAGGAGCCTGGATCTGACTTCCCTTGCCCTCTGGGGTTTCTCTAAGCCCATGATCCTCCATTCTCTCCTTGGTGAAATGTTACGAAATACGTTAATTGAAATGTCTGACCTCAGCTTTTCCATCTGGAAAGTGGGCACAATAATACCCACCTCAGGCTGTTGTTAGGGTTAGATGAGATAACCCAAGAAAGTGCACTCATGGTGGGCGCCATCTAAGTGTTTGCAGGTAGTAGTGACCAAGGCTCCCATCTCTTGCTCCCCCATGATTCCCCCCCCCCCCCGGAAGGGAATCCCTTTTCTCAGGTGAGGACACTGAGGCCCTAGGACGTTCAGCCAGCCCCCAAAGTCACACAGGGATCTGAACTCAGTTTCCTGGAAAGTCCAGGCGCATGCTCGTGGAATGATGGGGAAACTGAGGCCCAGAGGGGGGGTTCCAAAGCTAGGGAGGGACAGAGCCAGGCTCCAGCCAGTTCCCCAGCCCCCATCCTGGGCCCCTCCAGGTTCTGGGGGTGGGCGGGATCTACGACGGCCGGGAGGGGCCTGCGCCTTGGCCCCTGCTCGTGCCCAGCACCTGCGATTCTTGCGCGGGAGCCAGCAGGCGGCTGCGTCCGCTGGAGAGGCTGGGGAGGCCGGGGGAGGCCAGCAGGGGCGGTGGGGGCCGTGGCCGTGCCAGGGCCTGTCAGCGGGTTCCCGGCGTTATTTATGATGTGAGGCCGATGTCCTTATCTGCCGGCCTGCTAGGGGCTGGCTGCGGCCGGCAGCTGGACCGACAGGCCGGCCTCCCACCTGGCCCTCCCAGCCCACTCCCCATCCCACTGGCTCCCGCTCTCAGGCCTGTCCTGGGGGCTGCCTCCCCGCCGCCCCCACTCCGGGTCTCCTCTGTCTCCCTTCATCCCTCTGTCATTCTCTTCCCCTGTACCTCTCTGCATTTTTGCCTTTTTTGGTTTCTGTGTCCCTACACGCCCATGGTCTCTGTCTCTGCCTGCTGCAGCCCTCTCTTGATCTCGCCCTTTTCTATCCCTCTGCATCTCCTTGGCTGTCCCCTATTGCTTTGGCCCTCTCCACATCTCCCTGTCTCGCCTTGTCTCCATCTTTCCATCTCTGCCTCTCTCTCTCTCTCTCTCCAGCTCTCCCTCACTCGTGTCACTCTTGCCCTTTCTCCGTCCCTTGCTCTGGGTCTGGGTCTCATCCCTCTGGCCCTGGCTCCTCTCCTTCTTCCCCTCCCTTTCACTCACACCTGGCTCAAGCCACGGGAATGAGGTTCCTGCAGGAGACATGGGGGAGGAGCCCCCTCCTTCCCCTGCCTCCCACCTCCTCCCGGGCTCAGCTGGGCCGCTGTGCTGAGCGGTGCAGAGGACCCGATCTGGAGACACCGGGAGGGAGGTGCCCAAGGGGAACACGGTCCCGCCGAGCCGCGGAACCTCCCTCTCCTGCCCTCGCGCGCCCTCTGCCGGGCGCGCCGTGACGCTGCCGCTCCCCCCATCAGAGCGCCCGGGCCCGGGCGGCGGGGTGTGCGAGCCGCGGGGCGGCGAGCCGAGCTCGGGGCCGGTGCGGCGCGAGCTCAAGCAGTTCCTGGGCTGGCTCAAGAAGCACGCGTACTGCTCGAACCTGAGCTTCCGCCTCTACGACCAGTGGCGAGCCTGGATGCAGAAGACACACAAGACCCGCAACCAGGTAGGAAGGAGGGACCGGCGGGCGAGGGATGGAGTGGTGGGGGCAGAGAGGGAATCGGGCTGCGGGGGGGAAAGGGGGGAGGTCCGCAGCCCCCAGACACTGCCTCCTTCCTTCCAAGCACAGGACGAGGGGATCCTGCCCTCGGGCAGACGGGGCACGACGAGAGGTAAGGGAAGCCCACCCCAGCTGGGTGGGTGGGCAGGGAGGGAGACAAGGGCCCCTCCTCGTGGCCACAGGCCGTGGGCCCCCCACCCTCAGCCTTAGAGTTGTTGAGATGGAATCCCTTCCTCCATCTCCTATTTATCAGCATTTCCTAACACCCAGTGATTGTCTGGTCCTGTGGCCTTCAGCCTAGTAAAAGCATCTGACCCCCGCAAATGTCCAAAGTGGAACATAATCCTCAGGAATGAACATACTCATCCCAGTTAGCATGTATGAGCACCTACTGCATGCTCACCCTGTGCCAAGAGCTTTACCTACAGGAGACCCCTTGGGACAAACAGATATTCTTACTTCTCAAAGGGGAAAACCAAGGCCCTGAGAGGGGGCAGTACCCTACCCAAGGTCCCCAAGCTGAAAGTGGCAGGACCAGGACCTGAAGTGGGGCTTCCTCAATTGCTCTGTTGTACTGGCCCCTCCCAGGCTCCCTGCTTAGCTTGGCTTCCCCTCTGCCTGCAGGTCCTGCCAGATAAGCTCTAGGGACTGGGGCCACCCTCCCTGCTGCGTGGAGACACGGGGGCCGCACCCAGACTGGGGGCTAACTCTGTACCCTCACCTCAGGGCACCCAAGCACCCTCGGCAGGAGCTGGGGTGGGTATTCTGAGGGTAACAACATCTTTGGCCTCCACGTGAGGCCACTCTTGGGTGCAACTCCAGTGGGGGTGTGTGTGAGGGTTGGCTAAGCTGCCCAGAACCCCTGCCAGGGCTGGGGGTGAAGAGGGGTCATTGCTCCCCCCCCGCCCCATCCAGGACCCCTACAAAGAGTCTTTTTAAATAAACAAGCTATTTAGGTGCCCTGATTGTGAAGATATTTGGGGCTGGATTGGCCCAGGGTAGGGGCTGTGGGGTTTAGAGAAAGCATGAGGAATCCTAATGACCCTATGGGATTGGAATCTTTGCATCCCAGAATTTCAGACTCTCCAGGAGGTGAACTATCTGGCTTTAAACTCATTGGAGGGTGTGATTCAAAAGGCCAGCTCTACTGGGAGCGGGGGGTGGGGGTGTCTTGCACCTGCCATCCCTGGCCTTGTGGGGCCTCCTCCCCAGGGACACCCATCCCAGCACCCCAGGACACAGAGACAGTGAAGCAGCTGCAAATGAAGGGTCCTTTATTGTGGGAGTCACAGCAAACTCAAGGGCTGTCAGCAACCTGGTGGAGCATGACCCCAGCCAGCTGACAGTCCAGGGGTGGGCTGGGTGCCATTCACGCCATTTCCTGTGTCCCTCGGCGTGTTCCTGGGGAGCCACCATCACTCGGCAGATTCTGCATCAAACCTAAGGTCCTGAAGAACCTCGCTGATTGCTTCCATGGTTTTAATTACCCTACAAGAGCGCATCGGGACTATAAATAAAACCCAGATGGGGAGAATTAGCCGCCATTGCGCAGCTCCTAGGGGGCTGTGGCAAGCCCCGGGCCCTCCTGCCTACCGCCAAAGTTCCAGTGGCCAAGAGGACCATTTGGCTGCCAGGGAAGGAGGGGTGGTCTGTGGGTGAGGGTGGGCAGAGAGAAAAAGCCACCTTGGTGGGTGCCATCCGAAGATGTGCTGTGTCACAGAGCAGAGAGCCTGTGGGCGAGCACTCGGGTGTGTGCTGGAGGGGGGCTGGAAGCAGGAATGTGCAGGCCTGTGTCTGGTGGGCCTGGGCAACCATGTCCAAGCTCAAAGTCCAGCCATGTGAGCGGGATTGGCATGTGTGAGGTGCCCAACTGTGTCCCGGAAATGCACGGCGAGTCTGGTGTGAAATTGCAGGGCGCGTGCACTTGGGGGCAATGTGTGCTGTATGTCTGGGAGCCACCAGGTCAGGACTCCAGTGTGCATACCCTGAGGGTTGTGTGCAGGTCTAGAGGGTCAACCCAGTATGACCGTGCCAGCCCTGGGGCACAGCTGGCTAGGGATGGGTGCCTGAAGGTGCACGTGCAAATCTACCACCGCCAGCCCCCTGGGAAGGAGTGCTCACTTCATCTTCAGCTGGTGCATCTCCAGAGTGTTCTCCTGCCCAGACAGCTCTGGTGCCCCCATCAGCTGCAGCAGGGCCACCTGGTAAGGGCAACAGGGAAGCCGTCACAGCCGGCAGAGACCCTCGACTGCCCTCCCACACAGATCAGGGAGGGAGACGCCAGAAGCACCCAGAAAGGCAACGAGGACCCCGAGTCTCAAGGGGCGGTGCTTCGCACGGGAGGAGTCTGGGATTCAGTTTAAAGGGGCTCCGGAGGAGGACCGGGTGGGCAGGCCCTAGAGTGAGTGGGTGGTGCCGCGTGGGTGTGGTCGCAGGAAGGCGTGGTAGGGGAACAGCGGAGAAGGCTCAGCCTGGAATTGGTGACGGGTGGAGCAGGCAGGGCCTCATAGTCTCAAGGATGTGGCAGGGCGTTATAATCCCAGGGTGGAAGTAGGCCAAACACCTAGACTGGGATTGGGGTCTCCTAAAGGAGCGTGGCCTGGAAATCTCAGTTTGGAGGGTCATGTGGGCGTGGCCTCGGGTGGGCTGGGTCTGGGAATATTGTGTTTCGGCCAGGATTGGCTGTAGGGGCAGAGTAGGCGGGGCCTTGGAACCCTAGAGGAGGAGCAGGCCCAGAACCTAGGCTGGGATATAGGGTTACTCAAGAGGGGGTGTGCCGTGGAAATTCACACTCTCCAATCTGCAGGGGGCTGAGGGCCAGACCTGAGGCAATGGGAACAGCCAAAGGGGTAGGAGCGGAGTTGGGGGCCGGCCCTGGGCATCCCGGCAAAGCGCTGGGGCTGCGGGAGGGGCTGAGATGAAGTGGGCCTGTCCTGGGACTAAACAAAACCTGAATGACCCAGAGAAGGACTGGAGGGGTCAGAGCCAGAGAATCCCGAGTGAAACCTTAGTGGAGTTTTGAGGTGGAAAAGGAAGAAGTGGGGTCTGGGGCGGCGGGGGCCGGATTCTGGCCCCTCCCCCATGAGGCTCACAGCGGGCCGTGACAGACCAGGCGCTGTGTGGGGGACAGGGGCTGGGGGTGGGGCCTCACCGTGGCCAGGCGAGTCTGCTCCAGCTGTTGCAGGCTACGCACGTGGCTCGCGAGCAGCGGCTGCCCTCTGGGTCCGGCCAGCTCGGTCTCCACCGCCAGCACCTCTCGCGAGGCGGCCGCGAAGGCCTGGGTCACCTCGTGCACCGTGCTCCGGTAGCGCGGGAAGTCGTAGGGCGGGCCGCTTCGCAGGTACTGGAGGTGGCCTCTGCGGCAGGTGGGGGTCCTGAGGCTACGCCCTCAGGTTCTCAGGCCCTGCACCCGCACTGACCACCTGAAAGCCCCCAGGAAGTGTCCCTGGACCCCAGAGTGTGGAGGACGCTCTCTGACTCCCGCAGGGTAACCGGAGATGGGCCCACTCCTGCGCTTGGGGAAGGGCGAGACGCCACGTGCAGTGGTCCATCCGGCAGTGGGGCCGCACCCTGGGTCCCAGAGGGGGAAAGCAAAGATCTGGTCCCCCAGCGAATCCCGCCCCCACCTCTGACAACGCAGCTGCACGGGGATCCAGCTCCGCCCCCAGGCACGCCCATCCCCGGAACCGGCAGGGGCTGCACTCTGCGACCCCTGCCCACCCCTGCGCCCGCACTTACTCCTCCAGCCGGCGGAAGGCCTGCGCGCGCTCAGCCTGCAACTGGTGGATGCGCTGCACCAGCGCCCGGATCGGGGCATCTTTCTACGGAGCGGGGGGCATGGCTGGGGCATGAAGCCGACGCCCCCAAGCCTGCACCGCCCACCCCGCGCCTGTTCCTGCTCGAGCCCGGGCTCACCCAGGGCCACGCTGGCTCCTCGCGCTCCGGGACACCGGTAGCCACTGCAGTACCGGGCACCGAGGGGACGGCGGAGTCCGCCACGGCCTCGGCAGTGATCATGACTGCGCAGCCCCGGCCCCGCCCAGGACTACGGTGCTCCGCTGCGCCAGGCGCCCCCTGCAGGCCCGGAGGTTTTTCAACCTCAGCCTGTGGCCAGCTAAAACGGAAACCTCAAGATCCGGAGCAAAGACCAAGACCGGAGTCTTAGGCCTCACCTGCTCCACCCACCCCCCTGCTTGTTCCCGTCGAGCGCGAGCGCTTGCTGTCTATGGTGTTTGTCCTCGAATGTAAGGCTTCGTATACAGCAAGGCCGACCCTCGGTTTGTATACATTTATCCCAACATCGACTTCATTTCAACCTCACATCCTGTCCCCACTCCAATAAAGAAAACAGAACCCGAGAGGTTATATTCTGTCGTCCAAGGTAACATGGCTGTGACATGAGGATTTGGACAGAGGTTCGATACTGGAGAGCCCAAAAGGCTGGAATCCAGCTGTTGAACAAATGTGGCAGGGACTACATGCACTCCTCAGAAATGACCTGAAAGAGGGCCTGTGCAAAGGCCCTCAGAGTCTGGGGTAGGCACAAGGCCAACAGGGCCTCATTTTAAGGGTAAGGCAGGCTTCGGAGCTTTCTGCTGGGGATACAGTATGTAGTTTGAGCTTTGGGAAGCTTCTTTCTCCAGGGATAAATGTGGGAAAGGCCAGAAAGATATTGGTAGCCTAGCCCTAGGGTGCAGGGGGCAGTTGCCAGGGGGAGGAGACCCGTGAAAAATCAGACACCAGCCTTTAGCTGGCACCCCAGGTCTCAGCGGTACTACAGCATCACTGTCCTGGCCTGTCATCTGACACCAAGTCCAAATCACCCTGAGACTAGAGGATGGCCTTACCAGGGCCAGTCCAGGGCACTACAAAGCTCACCTGATTCTCAAGAGCATCAGCACAAGTTTTATGAACACCAAGGCTCACTCCTCCAAGATTGAGGTCATAGGTCTCAGGTGGGGCCCAGGTGCTCCTCATGTTCAGCAGAGAACAGGTTTGACACTAGGTGGGGTGTTGGTCTACCCACCCACCCTCAATACCTCCAGGGCACAGGCATGGAAGTCATCAAAGTGCCTGAGGAGGGCCCAGCCAGTGACATAGCTGATCTGCAGGCCCACAAGAGCCTGGGCTGCAGGGGGTGGGGGGGAGGGGTTCTTTATTCCCATCTGACAAAATCCAGATGTGCAGGTTCACTAGGCTATGTGGCAGAGAGCCGAGACCACAGCACATTTTATAGATGAGACAACCAGAACTCAAAGGACACAGGACGCTCAAGGGCTAGGCAGACTCAAGTGACAGGGAGTCCCTAAGGGAGAGGCCCACAACTCAACCAGCTCCTCGTTGGACAGACCAGCCACGCAGACACCAGTTACTGCTCCAGTCAATGAAAGGGAAACTTTATTGAAGCCCCAGGGCCTTGGGGCTCGGGCAGGAGGCCGCCCTGCGGGAAAAGGAAGAGCCGGTGGCGGGGCCTTATTTGACCTTCTTTTTGGGGCGCAGGTTGTTGGTGTGGCCGCACTTCTTCTTGCGGCAGTTGACAGCGCGGGGGTGCAGGCGAGCATAACACCTGCACAAAGATGAGAGAGACCAGTGAGGGCACACCCCAACCCTAAGCCCTCCCCACCAGGGCTGCCACCCACCCCCCTCTGAGAGTACACACTTGCGGCAGATCATCTTGTCGCAGTTGTATTTCTGGGCCAGCTGGCGGAGGGAAGGCTCGATGATGCCACCCCGGAGGCGAAGCACCAAGTGCAGGGTGGACTCTACAGGAGGGTTAAAGAGAGACAGTGACTAAGCCTGGCCCCAGCACCTCAGGTGCAGAGTAGGGTCCTCCAGACCAGAGCTTCTCAAATGTGATGGGGTATTCTACACACAGATGGCCACACTGGCTCAGACCGCCCCACAGAACCTCCATCTCACTTCCCACTAGCCCCTGGGGAGTCTGAGGCTAATACATGCCAACTATAGTGTGCATCACGGGTTCCTGACAGACAAGGCAATTTCTAAGTGGTGCAAAGATGATCTTTCACCTTGCTGAGCAAAATAATTAAATCTAGTTGCTACAAAAAGTGACATCAAGGGGGTGCCTGGCTGGCTTAGTCAGGAGAGCATGTGACTCCTGATAATAAAATTTTTAATTTTTATTTACTTATTTTTTAGAAGATTTTATTTGTCAGAGAAAGAGTGAGCACAAGCAGGGGGAGCAACAGGCAGAGGCAGAAGCAGATTTCCCACCAAGCAAGGAGGCTGATGCGGGGCTTGATCCCAACCCTGAGATCATGACCTGAGCCAAAGGCAGATGCTTAACTGACTGAGCTACCCAGGAGTTCCCAAAATCTTTCTTTTTAAAAAATTTTATTTATTTTAGAGAGATAGAGCACGAGTAGGGGAAAGGGCAGAGAGAATCCCAAGCAGACTCCCTGCTGAGCCTGATCTGGGGCTGGATCCTAGGACCCTGAGCTCATGACCCTCGCTGAAATCAAGAGTCGGTCACTTGGGCGCCTAGGTGGCTCAGTTGGTTAAGCGACTGCCTTCGGCTCAGGTCATGATCCTGGAGTCCCGGGATGGAGTCCCGCATCGGGCTCCCTGCTCGGCAGGGAGTCTGCTTATCCCTCTGACCCTCCTCCCTCCCTCTCATGCTCTCTGTCTCAAATAAATAAATAAAATCTTAAAGAAAAAAAAAAAAAAAGAGTTGGTCACTTAACCTACTGAGCCACCCAGGTGCCCCAAAATAAACTCTTTGGGGGGAAAAAAATGTGGCACCAATTTTTACAATAGTGATACAATTTCTCTTATCACCTTTTTTTTTAAACATCTTATCATTTTAAAGATTTTATTTGTCAGAGAGAGACGAGAGAGAGAGTGCACAAGCAGGGGGAATGGCAGGCAGAGGGAGAAGCAGGTTCCCAGCTGAGAAAAGAGCCTGATGTGGGACTCAATCCCAGGACCCTGGGATCATGACCTAAGCTGAAGGCAGATGCTTAACTGACTGAACCACCCAGGCATCCCTAAGATTTTATTTTTAAGTGATGTCTAGATCTGACAAGGGGCTTGAACTCACAACCCTGAGGTCAAGAGTCCCATGCTTTACTGAATGAGCCAGCCAGATACTGTTTTAGCGCATTTTTAAACAAAACAGTCTTAAAAGGGGCGTCTGGGTGGCTCAGTCGTTTAGCGTCTGCCTTCGGCTCAAGTTATGATCCCGGGGTCCTGGGATCGAGCCCCGCATCGGGCTCCCTGCTCCGCTGGAAGCCTGCTTCTTCCTCTCCCACCTCCCCTGCTGTGTTCCCTCTCTCGTTGTGTCTCTGTCAAAATAAATAAAATCTTAAAAAAAAAAAAAAGGTAAGCAAGTAAGCAAGAACATGAGAAACCACTGCCACTTGGAAACCTAAGTGGAGACCATAAGATCCTTCCCCCCAACAAAAACATTATTTCATAAAAGTAAAACTCATCAGCCCCATCTGATCCTCACCTTAAGACAGCTTCCCCCCCCCCCCCCCCCCCCCCCCTAAGGCCCCCCCCCCCCCCCCCCCCCCGCCACTGCGAATGAGGCCATCAAAGCTTGATCCTTGGTCCTAGATCTCATGGGGCCCTGTCCAGCCACCCTACCCCCAGTACCTTTCTGGATATTATAGTCTGACAGAGTACGGCCATCTTCCAGCTGTTTGCCCGCAAAAATCAGACGCTGCTGGTCAGGCGGGATGCCTGGAGAGAAGAAAGCTCAGTTACTGAGGCTCTGGCAAGCATATTATTGGCAGTTTCTCCTCTCCCCACAGGGATGCTCTGGCATTACCCCCAATCTGTCAAAAGGGAAACTAAGGTAGAGAGAACAAGCTGCTTTCCCAAAATCACACAAGGGAAGTACCAGCCAAGGCTGAGGTCTATACAAGCCCAGCACCCATCTTGCACATGACAGTGGCTCCTCTGGGTTGGGGACTCCTGCGGGATAGCCTCTGGACTCAGCCCAACTCACCCTCCTTGTCTTGGATTTTGGCTTTGACATTCTCAATGGTGTCACTGGGCTCGACCTCGAGGGTGATGGTCTTGCCCGTCAGGGTCTTCACAAAGATCTGCATCTCTGCGTCTGCTGGAGGGTAGGGAGTAGGAATGGAAGGGTGAGAACTGCAGTCTGAGCAGCTTGAGCTCAGGGGCTGGCAAGCCTTGGCCCTGCCAGCCCTGTGCCAGCATCAACCACAACTACAGGCCCATCCCAGTGCCTGTTTCCTTCCACCCCTCTAAGCCTGCAGCCCAAACTTGTCCTATAATCAAGGATCATGCTTCCTCCACCTTACCCGGGGGGCCCCTGTGGCAAAGTGTGCTTCACGGGAACAAGGACTGTGGTTATGCTCCTTGGGCCCAGCAAATGAGATTGTCAACTTTGATGATGGAATGAGAAGTACACGGCTGGGGCACTATTTTGCCAGACACATTTTCTCTGAGTGTGGTCTGGAGATCTATCCTCCCTCCCCTACCCCTCTGTAAGCCACATTTGCTCCACAAGCAACCCTTCCTGCAACCTGAGTGGGAATCCCATTTTAGTAGCCACCCCTCCAACACACTTTCCTCCCTTGCAGTTCTCTCCAACTCCAAGCTCAGACACCCAACACCCTGGCTTCCTTCCCAGTTTATACCCAAACTCGCCAGACCACGCTTCCTGCCTTTGCTCCAACCCATAAGCAGTATCTGCCAACCACGTGCCAGGTACTTGTTTACACATAATTCCATCGTTCCCCCCCCCCCAAAAAAAACCCTAATTGGTGGACGCTACCACTCTCTCCTTACGGATATATTAAAGAAGGCAAGTAGAAAATAACCTTGTAGGGGGAAGAGGGATTGGCGCTGTTACATGGCACGGAAAAAAGCTACACGCTTCATACCACTCCTCCATTGAGAGGTTTGCTCAGGAAGAGCATCCACGCCCCCAGACCTCGCGGCATAGCTTGGGCTGCCAGGGCACACAAGACACTCTCCCAAAGTCCGGTTCGCATCCCGGGACCCAGTCCGGGCTCCGAAACCCGGCGCCCAACTCAGCCGACTCGGCCGCCCTGCGGAACCTGGCCCACGCGGACCGGTTTCGGGCCGCCTCCTCCGCTACCCGGACGCCCGCGGCCTCCCACAGCCTTCCGCCCGACCCCGACCTGGCGCGAATCCGCAACGCCGCCGCCACCAAACCGCTCGGCCACCTCGTTGAAGAGAAAGAGGGTGGCGGAACCGGAAACCGCCGAGGTGCCGCCGAGAGCGCCTGCGCACCGAGCACGCTGCGCCCTTGCGTCACAATTCGCGCCGCACGTTTTACCCCACCCGGCCCCGCCCTGCTGCCATGTTGGGTGCTGGCAAACGAAGCCGCGGCGCCTGTGGGCGAGCGTCGCCAACCATCTTCCGCACTCGGGCCGCGTCCTCCAGGTCACGTGAGGGGACGGCTTCACCTTTCCAGGTGTTTCCACCTGTTGTCTGTGGGTTGGCCAAAAACTGATGGCGCGTAGCATCCTTTCGGGGAATGCTTGCTGACTAGAGATGAGACCATTTGTGGTAAAGCAAAGGAATGAAGCAGGGGGTCAGCGGGTCCAGGACTCAGGGGTCAGGACAGGGAAGGTAGGAGGCGGCGCAGGGGTGGGACGTGAGAGACCCTCCGGAGCCACCTAACACCAGGAGTCAGTTATTTGGGAAACTTTCTGGACCCTATGCGTGGATGAATTTCAAGGCGGCGCTTACCAGGGTAGTGAGGGCAGGTGGAGCTGGTGCATTCACTCAAGAAAATGGGGTGCGACCCAGGGTGTTTGGGGCCGGGGAGGACTTTTGTTAAGACTAAGGAGTCTTGTGGGTGGCTAAAAAGTGCCGGGAGCGGTAAGGGTGAGGACTGAGAAGTTACCTATGGGTTTGGCAGTGTAGCTCTTTATGTCCTTGAACGCTTACCAGCGCCCCCAATTGACAGGCAAAAGCACACACTCTTGGGTCTAGGAAGAGGCCTTTAATAACAATTTCTAAGTGCTTAAAAGATGAGGGAACTCTACACAGTGTCTACTGAGGAACGGGACCCAGCCTGGCTCCCTGGGGAGTCCATCCTGAGGCAGATATGGAGATGAAGTTATTCATAGAGGTAAGGGAACAGTGTTGTGAGCAGTGGGAACAGCATGTGTGAGTACATAGGTGGTGATAGGAACTTGGGTTATTATGGTTGCTACCACTGGAGACTCCCACCAAGAGCAGCCACATCTCTTTCTAGCTCAGTGGTGCCTGGCCGCCCATACCCCTCCTGTCTCACATCCTGCAGTTGTTCCCCTTACGGCCTAATGGGCCCAAGGATGGAAGGAAGCCACTGCTAAGTACACCCTTCCCTTTTTAGTAACAGAGTCTTTATTGATAACTTCCCAATAGCATCTGTATACATCGGGTACAAAAATATTCCGTTTAACTCTGTTTTCCAAGGTGGCTCAGCTTGCTCCACGGAGGCCCTGGGAGAGGCCTGCTGGGCCTTCAAGGTTCACACCTCTGGTCAGAGAAACACAGGCTTTATCAGGCTTGCGGCTGAATGGCCAGCCTCCATCTTGAGGCTTCTACAATTGTCTCAGAAACCTCCTTGAGATACCTATTGGAGACAGTATTCAATACTTTTGTTGGAAGAAGGGACAGGGAGACCAGAATTGGTAGGTGCAGGGATGGGCTGGGGTGAACTCAGACAGACAGTGCTGGTCTGCTTTGAGGAGGTCTCGACTGGGGCACTGGGGCAGGGGCAATCTGGCTCTGGTCTTTGGGAGCCTTTAGCAGACCTCAAGCTTGGCTCTGGAAAAGCTCCCTCACACCCAGCCCAACAACTCCAGCTGAGCTGGTCATCCCCTGGCCTGGCAGAGGGGTCTGCAAAAGACAGATGTTCTCAATGAGGAAGAAGTAGGAATGACAGACCCCCTAGGAATTCCACACCCCCAGAGGGAGCCAGGTCCCCCAGGGAGCCCTGGGTGACAGAACAGGGTGGCGAAGCTGCTGATCTCCAGGCAGGGTTACCTGCTGCCACCTCAGACACCAGGGGAGTGCCACTGCCCTGAGACCCCTCGGGGCACCAGGGAGTAGTGTTACTCGCCCGGTGTCTCCTCATCATCCGTCTGGCTCCGGCCATTGATGGCAGGGGAGCTGGACCCGACATGGGAGAGGTCCTCGAAGCCGGGGCTGAGGGAGGGTGAGACAGTGTCAGGGCTGGTGTCACAAGAGCCCGTGCTCTGTTCCGAGGTGGCAATGGTGGTTGTGGTGCTGGGTGGGATGGGGTCTTCATCCTCGTCCTCCAGGAGGGATGCCTCTGGGATGTCTGGGGGATGAAAGCCAGGAGTTGGCTTAGTCACTGTGGTGGACACTGTGATGAGAGAGTACCTGGGCCTATGACCCCTGACCGCTCCCCTGCCACCCCACAGGGCATAATGTGGCCCATTTTACAGACGAGGAAACTGAGCCCAGGCAGGTGAGAGGTTTTCCTTCAAGGTACAGCCAGGACCTGGCTTCGCTGGGGTCAAGCCAACATGGGCCCTTGGGGTGAGCCTGAGCCTGGCTCTGCCCTCTTGACTGTGTTGCTGGGGCCAGGCCTCTCACCACCCTTGCCTCAGCATTCTGCTCTACAAACCAGGCCTGATGACAGCATTGCCTTTTTTTTTTTTTTTTTTTAAAGTAAGCTCTACACTCAACGTGGGGCTTGAATTCACACCCCCAAGATCAAGAGTTGCATGCTCTACTGACTGAGCCAGCCAGGCGCCCCGACAGCATTGCCTTTGTGCCTATGGTTGTTAGCGGCCTTGGGGTGGGAAAATGTTGGCCCATTTGGCAGAGGGGGCAAACTGAGGCTCAGCATGGGAGATGCTGCACTTCCTCTGAGAAGTCACTGCTCCTTTGGGCTACAGTTTCCCCCTATATGAAATGGGATACTCACAGCCCCCACTTCATGGGTGGTTATAGGTAAGAGCCTGGCTCATAGGGCTATGTTACATCCCCTTGGGCAAGGACTGTCATTGTTCTTACACACACTCCCCTGTGTAACCTCCCCCCGGGGGGGATCCTGGTCCCAGCACCTGCTCTACAGGTTGCCAAGACCAGCCAAGCACCCCCGCCCCTGCTCCCTGCACCAGATCTCTCTGCATCTACTGCCCACCAGGGCCCGGGATCAGGGTCAGCCAGCCCTGGGCTGAGGGTACTGACATCCGCGGGTGCAGAGGCCAGATGTGGGGCACAGGAGCCCTGGGTGACACTTACGGCTGAAGGCCTCCGGGTGCTGCCTGGCCAGCTTCCCTTTCAGCGTCCTGTGGGGGAAGGGAAGGCATACAGGGCTGAACCTGCCAAGCAGACAGGCTGGGCCTGGTGCACGCCAGGAACCCTTGCTGCCAGCTCCAAGTGGGTGGGGGATGGGAACTCCCTGCACACACACACCGCTTGTCACTCTCTGCTCCTGGGCTGAAGGGAGGCCCATGTGCTCAGCCCAGCAAATCTCTCACCCCTAGGGCAGATGGCAGCCACCCAACTCTCACAGAGCTTGTGCGTGTCCTCGGTGCTGAGTCGGGCTGGGCCCTCTACCTGCCATGCCCTTCCTAGGTCTAACCCCCCTCTGCCCAGATAACCTTCTAGGAAGCTTCCTCACCACCTCCTCGGCAGTCACTCCTCTGGGTGACTTGTCCCAGCCTGTCCCCCATTGGCGGATGAGAGTGTCTGTGTGGGGGCCAGGCGTGGCTAAGCCACACCCAGACACTGGGTACTTGCACACGTTAAACCGATGTTCACAGAGAAAGGCCCGCTTCATTTTTATCCAGGTGTTTTTCCTTTTTTCCCCAAAGTCATGAAGTCATGTTTACAAAGAATGATAAAGGGGTTTACAAAGAATGATAGTCAAGTCTCATCCTTGACTATGGCCAACCAGTGCCCCCCAGAAGTATCACCACTGCTGGGTCCCTGCCCACAGGGCAACGGGGCAGAAGCAACTATCTTCTTCCTGGGTCACACAGATACGCACAAAGGGTGCCAACGCTTGGGGTTCCTGCTCACCCCCAACACCATGCCTGGGCAACCAGCCTGATGAGACACCCCAGAAAAGATGTGCTTTTATAAAGGACTGAATTGGCCTGTCTCATGATTTCTGCTCCTGAGTCTGCCAGTGGGTGCGGATGCCCCCCCGGGGGAAGCAGCTCTGTCAGCGGGAACGACGGCTGCCGCTCTGGCTCACTCCGGCCCGGGTGCGTGCTCGGGGACTTGAGCATTCTTCTCTGTCCTCACAGAAAACAGCTCAGAAGGGACCCCCAAAACCCAGCAATCTCATATGCCTCCTCATGGGTTGGGGACTGGAGGACCAGAGGCTTGCCTTTCCCGGGCTGCACTTGCCTGCCTTTTGCATTATGCATCTGGTGCTATGTTGCATTTTTGGAAAGATAAATAAAACGGAAATTCAGAAACTTCAAGATCTGTCATCCCAAAGTTCGGATCTTCTCAGATGCTAAGTGAGCGCTGAAGCCTCATAAAACAAATGAGCTGAATCTCCCCATTGCTCTGTTATGTGGAGTGGATGGTCCTTATTGAAGAGGGGAGGAACCTGAGGCTCAGAGAGGGAGGTAGAGGCTGGAGGGGCTGAGGACCCACCTGATCCTGCGGAAGATGCTGTCCAGGTCCCGCTTCATCTCCACCAGGGTCCTTGTGTGGTGCAGGAAGCGCTCACTCATTTGCTGCAGGCGGGCGCTCGACAGGTTGTTGAAATTCAGCAGCATCTCGTTGGTCTTCTCAAACCGGTCCAGCCTGGCAGCAGACAAAAGGTACCAGCCCTACAAACCATGCACTACAAAATGGCCATGCCCTACAAACTAATCATGCTAAGCCCCTTCCTGTTCCATGACCTTTGCGTGTGTTGTTCCCTTGCCCTGCAGAACTCTACCTGCTGTTTGAGCCATCTAGCAAACTCCTATTCAACCTTCAAAACCCTACCCAAGTAGCCTTTACTCCCTCCCTCAAGCAGACTCTGAATCCCCTGACTCTCTAGACCCAGGTTATTCCTCTGGCCCAGCCCTGACACCCTGAGGCCAGGAAGGTCTGTGTCTGGTTTTGTCTCCCCTCATTGTGGGAGTTCACCAGGCCAGGCCTAAATCTGACCCAGACAAACCCAGTACCCCCATCACAGGATGAGAGATGGAAGGGTATCAGGTCTGTGCTGTGTCATAAATGGAAGGAAGAGCTTTGTCTTAAATACACAAATATAAAGCCACAGGAGACTGGGCTTCCACCCCAAGATTGTGTAAGATTTTCTTCCCCACAGAGCAGGCTGGAATTAGGGTGAGGTTGTGGTGGTCACAGTGCCAAGCCCCAAGGAGGGCAAAGGCTGTTGATGGCCCCTCCAAAAGACCATATACTCTGCAGAGACAGCCTAGGCTCTGAGAGACCAGGCTCCTAACGGGGACCAGCTCACTGGCTTCCTTAAATCCCCTCCTACAGTCCCTTCCTATCCCAACTCCTCACCCCAGGCCCTGGGATAGGAGCTGCTGCGGCCCCTGCCAAGCCATCCACAGCTGCAAAACCACCCCAAAGCCCTGCTTCCTGTGCCAAGGCCTCGCCTCCAGACCAGGAAGGAATTTTACTTTGGAGCAAGCCGGCAGATTTGCTCATTTCCTTCATTTTATCACCAGTGTGGGCCCAGGGTAAGGGCGGGCAGGGCAAGAATGCTAGCCAGCGGGTAGATTCCTTCCCACGCCCGGGGCCCACAGCTCTTGGCCACCACTCACATGTTCTTCTGAGCCAGGATGATAGCGTTGACGTCATCTGTGTTCACCATGCTCAGGATGCGGCTGCAGAAGACCCTCGAGGCCGAGTCCGGGGGGTCCATCTCTTCCTCCTCCTCCGCTGCCTGAAACAGGCAGGCAGGGAGTCTTCAGTCTACACCAGGCAGTGGGGTAGGTGGGGCAGAAAGGAGGGGCTGGGAACCCCGGGCCCCATGACCAGAAGTCAGTCATACCACCTGAGCCTCAGCTTTGTCATCCTGAGAATTCAGGGGTGCTGGAAGGACGTATTTGTAAATTGCATCAAGCACATCAGAATCCCATCACCCACCCACCTCTGTGGCCCCCAGTCTCCATGGGCCCAAGTCCCCATGGCCACCTTCCACCTGCACAGATCTGCCAGCCTCCACCCACATCCCCCTGACTTTGCTCATCCCACCATAGGGCTTTTGCACCTGCTGTCCCCACATGCATGACTGCCCTCTCAAATCATCACCACCTCCACTACCTTCTCTCCCAAGAGATCTTTGATGACTATCCCCTACACCAGTCACTTTTAGCACTTTGTCTTACTGCTTCATTGGCTCATCCTTTCCTGAAATTATCTTAGTTATCAGTTGACCTTTTTTTTTTTTTAGATTTATTTCTTAGAGAGTGTGTGTGCACACACACAAGTAGTGGGGAGGGGTGGAGAGAGAGGCAGAGGGAGAGAATCTCCAGCAGACTCCCTGCTGAGTGCAGAGCCTGACCCCGGGCTCGATCCCATGACCCCAAGATCATGACCTGAACTGAAACCAAGAGTTGAACCTTAACTGACTGAGCCACCCAGGCGCCCAATCAGTTGACTTTTTTGCCTGTCACTCCCAAAGCAATGTCAGCTCCAAGAGAACAGAAGCATGTCTCTGCCTCCAGAGCCCAGCCCAGAACCTGGCTCACAGCAAGGGATCACCAAAACTTAGCTTGGTGGCTTTCAAACTCAGCTCTGACAGTAGACTCGTATTAGCCAATTAAAGCCAAAATTTTCAGTCAGGCTGTGGGCCCCTGCAACCTAGATGGCTCTGTGGCTAGACAGATGACTATCATGGTGGGTGGGGGCCTCCTAGACCATGCCAGGGCAGGAGGGGGCCACAGGTTCAGCACTCACCCTCCGGGGGGTAGGAGGGGGGCGGTGTCAGGCAAAACCCGGAATCCTGACATAGCTTGGCTCTAAGGTCCACATATTTAATTGCCAATAGAAAGGCCCAGTTGCAACTGGTTGAGATTCACATGCAGGACCAGGAAGGGCTTTCAGAGCCCACTTGATCCACCCTCCTCTTTATTGAGCACTTACTATATGCAACCAAACCACTAAGCTTCATACACTGAGAACTGTTATCCTTAATTACGTGTTAGGAAACAGACTCAGAAACTGAGGAGCTGGACCATTGCCACAGAGCCAGTAAACCTAAGTCACAACTCAAATGCCCAGTCTACAGGATCCACAAAGCTGTGAATCTGAACAGATGTTCAGTGCCCACCTATGCCGGGACAGCTGCTTCTTACAGCAACTGACTTCTGCCAGACTTCTGAATTTTTCCAGGAAAAAAACACAGAAACGTGGACGGATGTGTGCGTGTGTGTGTGTGTGTGAGTGTGAGAAATGGCCTCATTTACAAATAGCAGCTTGTATTTTTCTCCCCAAAAAGCATGGAGGCCAAAAGTCATTTGCAGCCCCTATGTGCCTTCTGGAAATAAACTGCCACACCTGGTGAAGTTCCCCCCACCCAATAACCACATGTTTACTGAGTTCCTACTATGTGCCAGATACCAACACCCACAGTATCCACATTTCCAAAGAAGTGTGATCATGTATAAAGAGGATACTTGGGCTCAAAGGGCAGACTCCTCTGGCAGGAAGCCCCACAGCTAGTGCTTGGCAGGCGCAAGATTTGGACCTGTGGAAAACGGTTCTACTTCAAAGGAGGGCTCTTTCCTTTCTCTGGCTCCCAGATGTGAGGGCCGAGGGATTCAAGGCACACTCTCCACCCAGCTGCCTTTCTCAGGAAGACTTCCCCAACAGCTAGTCTGGCCCACATACAAGGTGGAAATGACCACCTGCTCCAAATATATTTATGAGGGAAACACGCAGAGAGGGAGGCTGTGTGATCTTGGGAGAGTCCCCTCACCTCCCTGAATCAGTTTTCTCATCCAGAAAATGAGAATAACAATCAGAATCTCACAGCGCTATCTGTGAGGACTGAAACCAACAGTGATAAAGGAGCTGGGCTCAGAGCAGACTGTTTCTCCAGGGGGACTATGAAGTCCTAGGGCGGGTCCCGGGAACCAGCATTTTAGCAAGGGGCTCCCTGGTACTTCCAAGAACAAGAGCAACCACTTGTACAGCACTTCATTTAATCCCCAGTCATCCCTATGAGGCAAACAATATCATCTCCAAGGGCAACTAAGGCTCACAGGGGTGGGCTCCGTTACCCAAGGTCACACGGCAAGGCGGAGGTGCCAGGATTCCACCCAGTTATCGACGCAGGATTTAATCTGGCGGCCTAAGCTCAGCAAAACCCGCGAGTGAGGTAGGACTCGCATACCCCCTCACGCCCCGCCCCTGCAAAGCGGGGAAACTGAGGCCCAAAGAGGGCAATGCCTGGTTCCGGGTGACACTGCACAGCCTGAACATAGGCGGCCCCAGCTCCCGCGCCCCGGATCCGGAACCGGCCCGTAGCGCCACCGGCGAATACACTGCGCGGTCGGGGAAACTGAGGCCTGGACGCAGAAATGGTGCCCAGATGTGGCCAGCGGCGCGTCCCACCCCGCGACAGCCCAGGGGCCGCGCCCGACCCGGCCCGGCTCCCCAGAGGCCCCGGCGTCCCCAGCCCCACCCCGAACTCGGCCCCGGCGTCGGTGGCAGCAGCACCTGCACATCTGGCGGCCTTGCTCGCGCTTCCGGGATGGCGCCCGCGCCGCCACAACGTCACCACGCACCATACGTGCGACCCCGCGTGTAGGCGACGTGCACGGGGCCGATGTGCGTGCTAGGAGGCGCGGCAGGAAGGGGTGGGGCTTAGGTGCTGCTACCGTTGGCCAGCGCGTCACAACGAATAGCCAATCAAGCAGTCCCTCTCGCGCCTGCGTGGTTTCCAAGGCCCGAGATGGGCCACAGCCCTGAAGGGGGCGGGGGACTCTAAAAGGCGTCCTACTTAGTAGATGGTAAGACTGAGGTTCAGCAGGGGCAGGTTATTCCCTCAAGGTCATGCAGTGCTCAAGTGGCCTGTGGTTGACCCAGAGCCAGACATCCTGTTTTCTAGGTTGGGAATCAGATTCATCCAGTCCTTGCTTCGCTTTTGGTGACCTTTCTCTTGTCCAGGATCCCATCCAGGAAGGATCCCGTGTTACGTTTAGTCATGTATCCTTAGTCTCCACTTGGTGACAGTTCCTCAGTCTTTCCTAATCTTTTATGACCTTAATACTTTTGAAGATCAGTGCTGGTTTTGTAGACAACTCATCAATATGGGTTTGTCCAATGTTTCCTCATGATTAGACTGAAGTTTCTCACTTTTGGCAGGAATCCCACAGAAGTGATGTTGTGTCCTTCTCAATACGTCATATCTGGAGTCACAGGATACTACTGTGTCTCATTATTGGTGATGTTGACTTTGGTTACTTGCTTAAGGCAGTGTCTGCCAGTTTCTCAACTGTTAAGTTCCTTTTCCCCTTTGCAATAAGTAGTTTATGGGGAGATACCTTAAGAGACCATGCAAATACCCTAGCTTTTTTTTTTTTTTAATTATTTTTTTTTAAGATTTTATTTATTTATTTGACAGAGAGATAGAGCCAGAGAGCACAAGCGGGGGTGGGGGTGGGGAGAGGGAGAGGGGCAGAGGGAAAAGGAGAAGCAGGCTCCATCCCAGGATTCTGGGATCTTGACCAAAGCCAAAGGCAGACCCTTAATTGACTGAGCCACCCAGGTGCCCTGCTTTTTTTTTTTAAACATATATTCACCCACTAGTTTTAGTATCCATCCATGGCTCT
Organism: Neomonachus schauinslandi; assembly: GCF_002201575.2. Taxonomy (NCBI): domain Eukaryota; kingdom Metazoa; phylum Chordata; class Mammalia; order Carnivora; family Phocidae; genus Neomonachus; species Neomonachus schauinslandi. The sequence goes on from NC_058403.1 coordinate 201,309,620, forward strand.
TGCCAGCAAAAATTACTACGGTGATTTTCTGTTTATTAATTAATTATTAATTGGAATTCTATTGTAAAGAGCTGTCCATTCTTCTCTAGTTATGCATTTATTCAAGTATTTATATCACTATGAACTCATGAGCATTTATTTTATTCTGTGGGTTACAATAATTTCTTTTTTTCTTCTTTTTTTTATGTAGGCTTCGTGCCCAACATGGGACTTGAACTCACAACCTGAGATCAAGAGTCACATGCTCTATGGACTGAGCCAGCCAGCGCCCCTACAATTAATTCATTACTTACTTTGCTGCCAATTTAGGTTAGCTTCTATGTTCTTTTAATATGTCTCCATCTTTGGGGCACCTGGGTGGCTCAGTCGGTTAAGTATCCGACTCTTGATTTCAGCTCAGGTCGTGATGTCAGGGTCATGGGATAGGGCTCCATGCTCAGTAGGGAGTCTGCTTGAGATTCTCTCCCTTTCCCTTCGAAAAAAAAAATTTTTTTTTAAAAATATGTCTTCATCGGGGCGCCTGCAATTGCCTTTGGCTCAGGTCATGATCTCAGGGTCCTGGGATCGAGCCCCGCATCAGGCTCCCTGCTCGGCGGGAAGCCTGCTTCTCCGTCTCCCACTCTGCCTGCTTGTGCTCCCTCTCTCGCTGTCTCTCTCTGTCAAATAAATAAATAAAATCTTAAAAAATATATGTCTTCATCTTTCTCTGAGAACTTCCTTACTTTTAGCACTACAAGATGTTCCATGCTTGGTTTGGAATATCCCTGGAATCAGCTATTTCTCCAAGGAGCCTGGTTCCTTTTCTTGGAGAATGGTCTTGAGAAACTAAGATCTGGCTGCTGGGTGTGCTCACTGCTACTGGGGTATCATTGCTCAGAGATCCTCTCAGCAGTAAGAGTTAGAAAATACTGATATGTATACTAACCAATGCATACACATTTATATTTACTTCTATATCTGTTCTCTTTTATATACACTGAAAACCATGACTTCATAATGATACAAAGATGCACTTTAAGTGAGGTAATTCAAGTTAAATGCATGAACAAAACGGCAAATAGTACTTGCTCAATAAATGTTAGCAATTATCATTAGTTATTGAGGTCTTATGATGTGTATATGTTATATATTATGCATCTAATTTTTCTAGGTCTCAGTTTATTAACTATGAGTGATCACGGCATCTGCCTCTTAATGTGGTTGACAGCTTGGAAGATACACCCATGCCCTTGGGTACATGGAAGACTCTTTAGGAGCCCTGAAATTGGACAAACCTGAGTTCTAATTCCAGCTCTGTCACATCCTAGCTGAGTGGACTTGGGCAAATGGCTTAGCCTTATAAAATCATACAGATTAATTCCTTACAATAAGGCTTGGCCCACTATAAGCCCTCCATAAACTGAGGGCAAAGTATTATTATTCCCAGATTCTGTTGCCTTCATTCATTGAAAAGTTAATGAGGAACAGGATTCTTATATATTTAGTTCAGAAGTTTTAAAAATTGTTCAGTAAACCCTCTAGGCACTTCCTCTGGATGTGGCCCATATTGTGGGGATCCAGAGAGTACTTAGTCCCTGCCTAGCCCTGGAGGATGAAAGAAGACAGGGTCTGACACAGATAATCCCAGTACCAAAGGGAACAATGCAGGGCTACAGAGAGGAGAGATGCAAGCCTGGAGGAACCTGAAGAGTGGGGTATGAGGATTCATTTGGGGGCAAGGAAGCAGGTACATCTGGATGGGGTTTTGGGATAGGATTAGGAGTTTTCTCAGTGCTGACGATCATTCAGGACTGAGAGAATCACAGGAGCAAAGGCAGGATGGTGGGAAAGCACACAGCGTGCATTTGATTTCTGGAAGAATTGTGGAGCTCTGTGAGTCAGGCAGCAGCCAGTGCTGAGGGAAGAGCCTGGGTGGGGAAAGCTGGGAACCATGGCTCTTGTCTGCAGACTGCAGCAGAAGAGGCCCAGGCTGGAAAAACCAAGCTTTTCAATGGGTCCCTTGGGTTCTGTTGGGAGCCTGGAAACATTTATGAGGGTCCTGGAAGGGATGAGGGCTTCAAGTCAAGGCTAAAAGGGACTTGGTTGGCCCCGAATGTTTTGTGAAGAGTGGAGTAGAGACAAGAAAATATTTTTCTGCTTTTTGTGTTCAAGGGAGAGGGTGAAAAGTGATGGGAACACTCAGACTAGTGATGGGGACGTTGTTGGGGGAGGCCCAAGTCTGGAGACTGGAAGCCGCTCTCTGCCACTTTTTTTTTTCTTTTTTTTTGACAGAGAGAGACACAGCGAGAGAGAGAACACAAGCAGGGGGAGTGGGAGAGGGAGAAGCAGGCTCCCTGCGGAGCAGGGAGCCCGACGCGGGGCTGGAGCCTGATGCGGGGCTTGATCCCAGGACCCTAGGATCATGACCTGAGCCGAAGGCAGACGCTTAACGACTGAGCCACCCAGGTGCCACTCTCTGCCACTTTTTAAGTTTTATTTCCTATTTAGTGCTTATCACAGCTGCAGTTAGGTACTTACCTGAATCATTGTGCAATATCCAGCTCCCTAGGTGAAATAAAAGCTCAATAGGGGAAGAGACCTGACCTATATTGTTTTTCATCACTGTGACCTTGAACAAGGCAATTTCTTTGTGCCTCAGTTTCCCCATCTGTAAGATGAGGATAGTCTTACCAAAAAACATGCATCCCATCCTAAAGAAGGCAAGAAGAGAGAGAGAAAAGGAGCACAGAGCAGGTGAGTCAGAGAAAAAACACACAGGAAGTCAAATTTAAGTCCAAATAGGTCCATAATTATATTAAATGTAAATAGGCCAAATGCCCCAGTTAAAAGACAAAAATGGGCAGACTAGATCAAAAAGCAAAACTCAATTCTGTGCTGCTTACAACAGACACACATACAACGTAAGGATACAGAGAGATGGAAGGTAAAGGTTGCAAAAGGATGGTGCATTTAAAAAATGAGCCAAGGGACGCCTGGGTGGCTCAGTCAGTTGGGCATCTGCCTTTGGCTGGGGTCATGGTCCCGGGTGTCCTGGGATCGAGTTCCGTGTTGGGCTCCTTGCTCAGCAGGGAGCCTGCTTCTCCCTCTGCCTGCTACCCCCCCGCTGTGCGCTCTCTCTCTCTCTGACAAATAAATAAATATAATCTTTAAAAAAATGAGCCAATGGGGCGCCGGGGTGGCTCAGCCGTTAAGCGTCTGCCTTCAGCTCAGGTCATGATCCTAGGGTCCTGGGATTGAGCCCCACATCGGGCTCCCTGCTCAGTGGGGAGTCTGCCTCTCCCTCTCCCACTCCCCCTGCTTGTGTTCCTGTTCTTGCTAACTCTCTCTCTGTCAAATAAATAAATAAAATCTCAAAAAAATAAAATAAAAAAATAAAAATAAAAAAATGAGCCAAAAGACAACAGATGTGCCATCTTAATATCAGACAAAGTCCATCCAAGGCAAGAAACATTGAAATAAAGAGGAGCACATCATAACAATAAAAAGTCTAGTTCACCAGGAAACTGACAATCACAATACCATGCAGTCAATGACATGGTCTCCAAATATCAGAGCATTTGTTTCATAAGGCTGATGCGAGGATTAAATACATGTGAATGTTTGCCTTCACCTCTGATGAGTGTCGGCCATTACTATTAGTGTTGCAATAGTTGCTGTTATCAGTTTGTATTTAACTTAGTTATTTACTTATTAGTATCATTGTTGTTTATTATAGTTCTTCCAACCCTTATAACAGAGGTGGGGCTGGATTGGTAAGAGACTCCACTGTGCAGATGAAAACACTGAGGTTCAGAGATGGACAGGGAGTAGTCCAAGTCCCTCAGAACCAGCACTGGCCCAGGGGTTATTTGATGTTCTTTCCCAGGATATTTCTCACATATCTTCACCAGCCTAGCACCTCTCTGGCTGGCTAGCCTGCCTTCCTTCCAACCACAGTGATTTCCCTGAATTCCCCCCACCTCCTCTCCTTTTGTGCCAGTCACTGTGTAGGCTCCAGTGTTAAAACAATGACAAACAGACCCTTCCCAGACTATGGGGTTTTTCCAATCTAGTGGGCAAAGCAGAGGTAAGTCAAATAATGGCACAGACATAAAATCAGTTATGAAGTGAAGGTTCATCAAGCTAAAAGGACAGCCAATCAGGCTTTGCCCTGGGGAGGTCAGGGAGAGCTTCCTGTAGGAGGTGACCTTGGAAGGAGCACCAGTCTGAAAAGTTAGTTACTTCCAAAACCAGTTACCTACTCCAGTGTTAGCTACCTCCAATAGGCAGTGACTCATTCGTTTGTTCATTCATTCATTCTTTCAATTATTCATTTATTGAACTCCCATACCGTAGGTGCTAGGCATCACTCAAGGATGCAGTGGGGACAAAACAGGCAAAATTCTTTCCAGGATGGAGCAGAGTGGGATAAAGGGAGAGAAGCAAAAGAATGAACGAGATCATTCTGTAAATGGGTAACTCCTGGGAAGGAAATAAAATAGAAAGAGGGAAGAGTAAGTGTCCTCCCCCTTTTCAAAACAAGATCCATAAAAACCCAACTAATCGAAGCTGCCACCTTCTCCCGAGGCCATGGGTACCTTATCACCCTCTGGCAGAGGGTGCAGGGAGGAGAAACTCTTTCCAGCAGCCCTGCTTGCTCAGTCGCTCACCTAACCATTAATTGAGTTTCTTCTCTATGCAAAAGACAACCTTTCGGGGATTAGACCGACCACGCGAGGCGCGGGGGTTCTGTGTGCCCTTGGGTGATCGCTTCCCCTCGAGACCTTGGGTCCACATCTTTAATTAGGGCTTAAGGGTGGGTTATCCAGCAGTCCCAGAGCTGCACTGACGGTCAAGTCTGAGCTCCTTAAGGAAATACCTTTTAGGGCTGTCCTCCCCAAAGCCCCCCAAGGTGAGAGTGCGTGGACGGGAGTGTTTATCCCCATTTCGCAGATGAGCAAGGTGAAGCTCACACGGGAACGGTGAGTCCCGATAGGCAGCGCGGCGCGGATTGGCGAAGAGACTCCAGTCCGGAGACCCCGGCCCCTGCCCCCGCTTCCGCCCCCGCCCCCGCCCCCGCTTCCGCCCCCGCCCCCGCTCCGGGTGGCGCTGCAGCTTCTGCCCCTTTAAGAACGCCCCGCGGAAACAAGCAGGAAGGAGGTGGTGCTTGCTCCCGAGACGGATGTGCGCACGGACCAATGGCTGCTGCAGTCGCAGGAGCGGCGGCCAATTGGCGCGGTGGGGGCGGGGCCGGGCGCCCGAGCCTGGTTCCCGAGGCGCGGCGGCCGCGGCTGGGGGCGGGGAGGGGGGCGCAGGACCCCAGGCGGGGGTCCCGGAGCCGGAGGCACGTGTCCCGGGGCGCCGGCAGGGTTGCGCCAGCTGGGGGCGCTGCCCAGGCCTGGGCTGGTCTGGGTGCTGGGGCGATGGGGGCTGGGGCCAATGGGCGGGGCCAAGGGCCGCCGGGGGGAGGCGAGCCCGGGGGTGCGGAGGGTCGGAGTGCTAGAGGGGGCGCGGCCGAGCGCGGGCGGCCGGGGGTGGGAACCAAAGGGGACTGAGGGGAGTGGGTGGGGGCGGTGCTGGCAGAGAGGTGCGGGGCCGGGGGCCCCGAGGGGTGCGGGGGGTCGGGGGCCCCAGACTGGTGGCGTCAGACAGGCATGAGGCGTTGGGGGCCTGGGTGGGAGGTTGACGGAGAGCCAGGCCGGGGCGGGGGCGCGTCTGGAGGGCGTAGGGTGTTAGGCGATCGGGAGAGGGGCGTCTGGGGACATCAGGGTGTTTACGGGTCGACTGAGTGGCTGTGGGGGG
>NC_058403.1:201315500-201340964 GCF_002201575.2 Neomonachus schauinslandi
GTTGTTCAAGCCAGAGGAGGAGGCTGTAGAATGCTATAGGGGTCTTGACCACTCCTGTAAAGGAGGCTACTTTGAGAGAGTGATCAGGAGGCTTGAGGAGAGGAGAAAGGGCTCCCAGGGAAGGCTTTAGGCCAGGGTCCTTGGTGTTGGGGAGTGGTATTAGATTCAGGGTATGGGAAGAAAAGCCTTGGGATTTCTAGTGGCAACCCTTAGGAGAAGGGGCAGCTGGAGATAGGGAGTCCTGTTAAAGATTCAATTCCCTTTGGGCTCTAAAAATAGATTTCCTGAGACTTCAGTCACCCTAAAAAAAATCCTAGCACCCCCTCTGGGCATTTAATCTGATAAAGCCCCAGGTTCAAATTCTGTCCCTGGAGTTGCCTTGCTATGTGACCTTGGCAAATAGCTTTGCCCGTCTGGGCCTCAATTTCCTTTTCTGTAAAATATGGAGGGGGGGATGTTTTCTACTTCTCTGGGTATTTGTAAAAACTAAAAAAATAATTAGCTGTAAAACAGTTTACATTGTTTGAAACTGACTGAGCCCCAGGGTTTGATGTGTGGGGCAAGCCTGGGTTGTTCTTTACCCCCTGTGTAGATGAGGAAATTAAGGCCTGGTGCCCCTAAGTCACACAGCAGGTGATAGGCTGTGTGGTGAATGGATGCAGAAGAGAATTTGAGGGTGGGATTCTTACCCCATCCATTCCCCCTACCAGGGCCAATTCCCGTCCCCCCAGCAGCATGGCATCCTGTGCTGAGCCCTCTGCCTCAGGGCCTGAGCCCACTGCCCCACCGCCTGCTGGGGTCCCACCACTTGAGGACTTCGAGGTGCTGGATGGGGTGGAAGACGCAGAGGGAGAGGAGGAGGAGGAAGAGGAGGAAGAAGACCTGAGTGAGCTGCCACCACTTGAAGACGTGGGGCAGCCTCCACTGGAGGAGGCTGAGCAGCCTGGGGCCCTGGCCCGAGAGTTCCTGGCCGCCATGGAGCCTGAGCCCGAGCCCGCCCCGGCCCCGGATGAGTGGCTGGACATCCTGGGTAAGGAGTAGGGGTGGCTTGGGTTGACCCACACGGCCCGGACAGCTCAGGTTCAGGAATGACGTTGGCCTAGGCCCTCTTCTCCGCTGAGCCTCATTTCCCCCTTTCTGCTATGCAGTAGGTTGGAAGTAAAACATGTAACCACGGTGATCGCCCGCCACAGGCAACTGGTTGAGACACTTCATATCTTTCATTGTCACATGCACACGCACACGCACGTCGTGTTATGTCCCTGTTTCCCAGAGCTGCTAAGAGCAGCTCAGAGAGGCTGAGTCACCTGCCCAGGGCCACACAGCCAGTATGCCAGGTGCTGGCAGCTCCTAACCCCCACTATTGCTTTTTTGGCGTTTGTTTGACAAGTGCCTGTCCCCTGAAAATGTGTTCAGGGGTCAAATAGGTCTGGAGAACATCCCATTTTGTTCAATCCTCTGCCTGGCTCATAGCATGCATTAGCATTGTGACTGTTCAGAGAAGTCCTGCAAGAAAGAAACTAGGGGAACCCACACACGTGCCCCACCATGTATCCCATGATAGCGACTCTGGAAACTAAAAAAACATATTGCTACTGGTACTGTTATCTAGTATGTTAAGTAACGTTAGTATCTGCTAATAAATGTGGTAGTGAAACGTCATTAATCAGATCACGGATACTGATATTGAAGCAATAGTATCAAGTAATCCTGATTTGATAATGCAGAATTGTTACTGTTATCATCTCTGCTGTTGATAGAAATGTTACTTTTTTTTTTATTTTAAGATTTCATTTATTTATTTGAGAGAGAGAATGAAATAGACAGAGAGCCTGAGAGGGGGAGGGTCAGAGGGAGAAGCAGACTCCCTGCTGGGCAGGGAGCCTGATGCGGGACCGATCCGGGGACTCCAGGATCACGACCTGAGCCGAAGGCAGTCGCTTAACCGACTGAGCCACCCAGGTGCCCCGAAACGTTACTTCTAAAAATAACACCAGGTTGGGGTGCCTGGGCGGCTCAGTTGGTTAAGTGTCTGCCTTTAGCTCAGGTCATGATCTCAGGATCCTGGGATCGAGTCCCGCATCGGGCTCTCTGCTTCTCCCTCTCCATCTGCCTCTTCCCCAGCTTATGCTCTTTCTCATTCTCTCTCTCTCAAATAAATAAATATAATATTAAAAAAATAAAAATAATACTAGATAATATATACTGAGCACCGGATGTGTGCCAGGCCTGTGCATCATATTTGAGCCTCACAACAACCCTGTGATGTAATTCTTACCATATCCCCATCTTTTTTTTAAAGATTTTATTTATTTGAGAGAGAGCAAGCGCACGATAGGGGAGAGGGTCAGAGGGAAAAACAGATAAGGGGCTCGATCCCGGGACTCCGGGATCATGACCCAGGCCCAAGGCAGATGCTTAACCAACTGAGCCACCCAGGTGCCGCACCATATCCCCATCTTATAGATGAGGGAACTGAGGCACAGAGAAGTGGAGGTGCTTGCCCAACAGACAGCCTCCTTTGCTGTATTGGAATTTGGGAAGCTCTTCTTTACTGATATTAAGAGCTGCTCTGCTTCCCCTCTGAGCACGAACCTGACTCCATTTATATTTGAGCCAGCCGTTTTCTGAGGTCAGAATTTGGGCTTCTGAACAAGGAAACGGAGGCCTTGAGAGGGTACGTGATTTGCCCAGAGTCTCCCGCGATAAATGGCAGTGCCTGGTTATAACCCTACCAGCACATCCACCATCCGTGCCCAGAAACTTAGAGAGACAGGGTTTCCTAGGGAACCACTGATCTGAGACTGGATATGAGACATGTACAAGTTGGGGAACAGTACAGAAATTTGGAACATTCTAGAATATTCCAGAATATTTATAGATATTTCCCTGTCCCTCACCTTTAGTCAGAGGTCCACTCGGAATTATGGTATATTCCAAACTGGTGGAATAATATGGAATCCAGGTAAATGTCGGGAATATGGATGATTGCAGTCATCAGTCTGATGGGCCTCACAGGTGTAAGCCCTCAATTGCCTCAGTGGTGGTCATGGGATGACAGTGGCTGTTTTTGTTGTGGGGGTTCCTTGAGTGGATTTGTGAGGGTGCTGGGCCTCATGGCTGCTCAGTAGCTGTTGGCCGTGGCCATTTGGCCATTCCTGTGATTGATTGCTTGGGGCCTGGAGGAAAACATGGGCTGTGGGCCCATCAGGGGGACTGTTGCTTATAGGCCCTCTGGCTGCTTAACTTTGAAATGTGATGTGGTGCTTTGGTAGGGACACCTGGTGTCACAGATACTCTGTGAACCAAGCAAACTGCTCACTCGGTGTCACCAGGGTTCTCCCTGATGACCCCATTTCATGGCTAGGTAAATTGAGGCTCAAATGTTGAAGGGCTGAATTGGAACCTGGAGAGGGAGTGGAGAGTGGCTCCAGAGTCTCTTGCTTGGGCATCCCTGCCAGCTTGATTCTGCTGGGCAGGATGACTTTTCTTAGCTCTTCGCCCTGACTGAGTCTTAATTTTCTTTCTTTTTTTTTTTTTAAGATTTTATTTATTTATTTGTCAGAGAAGGGGAGGGTGTACGTGCAATAAGGGGGAGTGGCAGGCAGACGGAGAAGCAGGCTCCTTGCTGAGCAAGGAGCCCAATGTGGGACTCGATCCCAGGACCCCAGGATCATGACCTGAGCCGAAGGCAGACGCTTAACCGACTAAGCCACCCAGGCGTCCCAAGTCTTAATTTTCTTGACATAATGGTCAGACGGGCCATTATCGTCACTCCTCAAATTGATCCTTTCATGCCTAGTGTCCAGACAGGGACAGTCCCAGGGGCATGGGATCACTTACCCAGTAAGTGGCAGAACAGCTGTTTGAGGCTCAGCTGGGTGCTGGGAGAGGGGTGCTTGGGGAGCAGGCACCCATCTGACCTGCCCAGTGACAGGCTGCTTGTCCCTGGTCCCCGGCAGGGAACGGGCTGTTACGGAAGAAGACGCTGGTCCCAGGCCCACCCGGCTCAAGCCGCCCAGCTAAAGGCCAGGTAGTCACTGTGCAGCTGCAGACCTCGCTGGAGAATGGCACTCGGGTGCAGGAAGAGCCAGAGCTGGTGTTCACCCTGGGTGACTGCGACGTCATCCAGGTGGGAGGGCGCGAGGGGCCTGGCAGCTGGCCTGGGGCTGACTGGAGGAGGCCTGTTGGGGTGGAGGGGAGGTGGTGGTGGCTGGAGGGCAGGGGCTGGGCGGGGGGGTAAGGCGGTGGTGGGGTCAGAGCAGGCATGGCATTGCTCCTCTGTACCTGAGCCTGCCTGACCATCTTGCCCCACATACCCAGGCCCTGGATCTCAGCGTTCCGCTCATGGATGTGGGGGAGACAGCTATGGTCACTGCTGATTCCAAGTACTGCTATGGCCCCCAGGGCAGGTGAGAACCTGTTACCAGCAGGGTCCCCATGAGGGACCCCTTTGCTTACCAATTTTATAGAAAAAGAAACTGAGACTTAGGGACGGGAAGTCACTCACCAAGTCAGGTAGCTCATGGGTGGCAAGGTACTTCCCTTCTGTTTTACTGAGGAGGGGGTGACAGTGGGGCCAGCTCCCAAGCCTTGAGCATCCCCCCACCCGCTCCCTAGCCAACCCAGTGTGTCTAGGGTTCATTCATGGTGGTCGCTGGGTCTGAGTGCTGCTCTTGCCCCATCCCCCAGCAGGAGCCCATACATCCCCCCACACGCGGCCCTGTGCCTGGAGGTGACCCTGAAGACTGCCGTGGATGGGCCTGACCTGGAAATGCTCACAGGGCAGGAGCGTGTGGCTCTGGCCAACCGGAAGCGGGAGTGTGGCAATGCCCACTACCAGCGGGCCGACTTCGTGTTGGCTGCCAATTCCTACGACCTCGCCATCAAGGCCATCACCTCTAGCGCCAAAGGTGACTGCCAAGTCAAATGTGCCGGTCCCTGCAAAGGCATCCACTAGTGCCAGAAACATCCAGCCACAGAGGGACTCAGACTCAGAATGTTCTAGAATATTCCAGAATATGGATAGATGTTCAACTATTCCTACCTTTAGGCTAGAGTCCACTGTAGAGTTATGGTGTGTCCCTGATCAACGGATTGTTACAGAACGCAGGTAGATGTTGGAATGTGGGTGACCATAGACCATGTCAATCCATGTGCCCTGTGGTTAAGCCTTCGCGTTGCTTAGGCTCCATCTTACAGACTACTTAGGAGTGCCCTGAGGATGGGCTGGTCTTGGCCTGTGTTAGAGATAGGGAAACTGAGACCAGAGAGGCTTGAGGTCCTCTGAGGAATAGATGGTGGAGGCCCCGCCCCTGGGAATTTAGAGCCCCTCTCTCTCCAGTCTCTTGGGACTGGGGTACTCAGAGGCCCTCCCCACCCAGTCTCCTCTGCCACCAGGTACAGAGGGAGTGGGCCTTGGCCTGGGTCACACAGTGTGTGGGGCGCCTTTCCCTGGGTTAGAAGGTGGCCGGCCCTCTACAGATGGGCGGCTGTGGGGTGCTGGCGGCATGGTAACCACGGCCACGGTTGAGCGCCATCCCCCCACAGTGGACATGACATTCGAGGAGGAGGAGCAGCTCCTGCAGCTGAAGGTGAAATGTCTGAACAACCTGGCAGCCTCACAGCTGAAGCTGGACCACTACCGCGCCGCTCTGCGCTCCTGCAGCCTCGTGCTGGAGCACCAGCCCGACAACATCAAGGCTCTCTTTCGCAAGGGCAAGGTGAGCTGCGGGCTGCAGGTGGACGGACCACAAGCCGTGGGCAGATGGTATGCATAAGCTATAGGTGGGCAGGCTAATTCCCCTCAGCCAGTGCAGCGGGACTGGTTCCAAACTCTGGATTTGAGACGGGCATTGGCATCAACCAGCCAAGCTCTCTGGGGTACAGGTGGGGAAACTGAGTCCCAGACAGGTGCTGGGGTGTGGTCTGGATCATAGCAATTCATTGACTGAGGCCAGACTTGATCCCTAGGTCTTAGGTTCTCTCTTATCCCTGACATTGCTCTGTGGCCCTTTGGTGACTGCTCCTTGCATATAACCAACCCTCCACGGTTCACATGTCCCTCGGAGTAAAAAGCCAAGTCCTCATTGCAGCCCTTGGGGCTCTGAGTCATCTGGTCCTCCCGCCATCACCTTCCACCTCTCCTCTTCCTTCTCTCCATCCTGCTCAGCTTCCTCACTGCTTGCTGCCCAGGTCAGGGCTGTTCCCATCCTAGGGACATTGCCCAGGCTTGCCCTCTGCCTGAAACTTGCACACCCCAGACTCCCCTCCTCTCCCCCCATGGGTCCCTCTTTCACCTCCTTCAGATCTTTGCTCTGATGTCACCTCCTCAGGAAGCTCTCCCTGCCACACCCACCTGACCCCCTGCCCTGTCTTCATGTTTTCCATGTTGCTGTCAGCACAGGCAGGTGTCATCGTGGCTGTTATGTCCCTTACTAGAAGCTGGAGATTTTGTCTCTTTCACTCCCTGGTAAATCTCTAGCCCTGCAAACAGGGCCAGGTTCACAGTGGGTGCCCAGTAAGTGCTATGGAATGTAGGGATGAATTTGGCTTGTGTAGACTTGACTGTAATTGCTTTTGCCCCCATCTCTGTTCATCCCCACCCTTGTGTGTGTGTGCACGTGTGCGCGTGTGCCGTATGTGTGTGTTGGGGAGAGAGGTTCAGCACCTTTCAGCAGTAAACTGAGGATGAGACAGAAGCAAATGGCGGGTCACGTAGCCTGTTCATGAGAAGCATGAACAGGGCCTCCCTCCAACCAGCATTTTTTTCAGCACTTGTATGTAGGGTTCTGTGTAGAAGCTTGGGAAGAAGATGCTGTCTATTTTTTAGGGGTCTATAATCCCGTTGGGGGCGGTGGGTTTGTCTGCTCATGTAGTCTCACACACGTTTATATCTGCTGGTTGTAGGCGACAGAAACCTATTCAAACATATTCAAGTCAGAGGAGGAATTAATAACTTGTGGAACTGCCAAGTATGGGAGGTTGGCTTCAGGCATGGCTGGATCCAGGCGTTAGCAATGTTGTAGGGATGCTGTGCCTGTCTGCTGTAGGTTTTCCCCTCAGGGTGACCAAGATGCTTCTTCCTTTTCCCTCAGAAGTTCACGGCTGGGGTGCCTGGGTGGCTCAGTCGTTAAGCGTCTGCCTTCGGCTCAGGTCATGATCCCAGGGTCCTGGGATCGAGCCCCACATTGGGCTCCCTGCTCAGCGGGAAGCCTGCTTCTCCCTCTCCCACTCTGCCTGCTTGTGTTCCCTCTTTTGCTGTGTCTCTCTCTGTCAAATAAATAAATAAAATCTTTAAAAAAAAAAAGTTCAAGGCTTCCATCCTCCCCATTTAGTATCTGGTCTCTCAGTGATACCAGCATAGTTCAGATGGATCTCATTGGCTGGCTCTGAATCATTCACTGTAGTCAAAGCTTTGGAAATGCTCATTTGGCTTCTTGAGCCAGTTAGGGTAGCAAGGGAGGAGGTGAGGCCAGCACCTAGGTTTCCTGCAAAGTCTGAGACAGACATGCAGGGGAGGGAGCAGACTCGGACACTGAGCCTAGTGGGGCGCTTATGTAGTCTGAGGGCTCGGGAACGGTATAAAGGTGGCTGGATCCCTGGGGTGATTGTTGGTGATAGATTTGGGACTGGTCGGGGTGGCCAGGAGCCTGGCAGCGCTGGGCGTTTTGAAGAAGATCCTGGTGCATTGTAGTTCCAGAGTGATGCCATCCATTTCCTCCCACAGGTGCTGGCCCAGCAAGGGGAATACAGTGAGGCCATCCCCATTCTGAGGGCAGCCCTGAAGCTGGAACCTTCCAACAAGGTGAGCAGAAAGGAGGCAACCTTGGGACTTGCCCTGCCCGCCTTTCTGGGAAGTCATCCTGTGATCTTTGCCTTGTCCTTCTTGCTGTGGCTCTTCCTATCATGTTCCAGCCTGGGCAGTGACAGGGAGGGGGTGGGTGGCTGAAGAGTCCCAGCCAGCTTGCTGAGACCCTCATGACCCCTGCATAGGTGGTCTGGGCTCACCCCTCCCCCACAGGGATCCCAGAGGCCAAGGGTGCCACCAACGTGGCCAGGTCAGTGTCCTCAGCTTTTCTACCAAAATCTTCCTCTCTCCTGGCCACCTTGTGCTCTTCCCCATCCACTGGTTACCTAGGGGGATAGAGATGGCAGCCCCCACTTTGCTGATGCCCAGAGAGGGGCAGATGGAACTTTTGTGTCCCAGTGGCCCTAACCCCAAAGTGACCAGGGGCCCCAGAAGGGCAGAGCATCAGAAATGATGGTCAGGTTTGCTGCTGCCGCTGCGTGTTCTTAGCCCAACTGACACCCACGTCTTGCAGACGATCCACGCAGAGCTTTCGAAACTGGTGAAGAAGCACGCGGCCCAGAGGAGCACAGAGACCGCCCTGTACCGGAAAATGCTGGGGAACCCCAGCCGGCTGCCTGCCAAGTGTCCTGGCAAGGGTGCCTGGGTGAGCTGGGGCTGGCAGGCACAGGGATGCAACCAGAGGAGGGGCAGGGGCTAAGGGCGGGGCATGCCACCCAGAAGGAGTTTCTTCATTTTGCAAGCATTGATGTCCCTGCCAGCTGGGCTGTGTTGGACCATGTTGGGGACACAGAGAAGCCTCAGCCCTGTGCAACCAGGGCTAGAGCAGAAGATGGAACACAACCTGGAGGGCTCAGGGTGGGGAGTGATAGCTCTTTCAGAGGGGAAGGGGAGGTGTTCTAGAACAGAGGACACTTGGCTTGAGTTTTGATGTATGAATAGGAGTTTGCCAGAAGGTGGGAAAGGCATTGTCAGGCAGTGGTTTGCTGGGAGGCCTGTTTGGGCCGTGTTGGTAGCTGAAGCCTGCGGTATCGGTCTTGACCGCCCTCCAGCCTTCTCTTCCCTCCCCTTTATCCACAGTCCATCCCCTGGAAGTGGCTGTTCGGGGCAACTGCTGTTGCCCTGGGGGGCGTGGCTCTCTCTGTGGTCATCGCTGCCAGGAACTGACCACCCAGGTGGCCACCACCCCCTCGCACACCATGGACCCCACCCCGCGCTCCCTAACTTCCCCAGGCTCCCTGTCCACTGCCCTGTCTGATCTAGCCCCCTCCTCTGGGGCAGGAGCAGTGAGGTGTGGGGGCCACGTGGCCCCAGTGAGCCAGGAGGGACTATGGCCCTACAGGAGGAAAGTGAGGCAGGGCCCGGGCTCCATGTCCAGCCCGGAGGGAGGGGGCCCTCATTCCTCCAGACCCAATTCCCATTCCCACCCCCACCCCCTTGGGTTAGGTCTCAACAGAGGCCGGCCTCAGTTTCTCCTTCCCAACAGGCCTGGGGGCAGCCCTTCCCCAACCCAGTCCCTTTCCAAGCGTCAACCCCCGCCCACACCGCCTGCTGCCCTCTGTCCAGGTTCTCCCTCCCACCCCTCCAGTGAAATAAAGCCTCCTACCCCGCACTCTGCCGCCTCCAGTCCCTTCTTCCACTGTCACTTGGGGCTGGGCCAGAGACAACCTGTGTTACATCCAGGGTCATGCAGGACTAGAGCGGGGGGGTGTCTCCTCCCAGGCCACGGCAGACCTGCTTTACAAAGGCGGCAACAGAGGCCTGGAGAAGTGGGGCGATGCGTTCAGGGTATACAGCTGGGCTCTGCAGGGGTTCACACCCAGTTATGCTGGTTACTCTACTTCTCTTGTCTCTGTTGCCCCATCTGCGGATCCTGACAGGATCTAACTGGGGACAGTGCTGAGACCTGAGCGACCACAGGGGGCTGGCTGTACGGCAAGCAGACAGCCCCATGTCTGGGTAACAGCATAGCCAGTGCAAAGGCCCTGGAGCAGGATTGAGCCCGGGACGTTCAAGGTTGAGAAGAGTGTGTGGTCAGCAGAACTGGGCCCTGTGGGGCCTCAGGGACTGTGGGGAGGGGTTAGGCTTGATTCTGGGAGTTCCTCTTGATCTCCTTTACTTCTTCCCCCAACCTGGGGCTATAGGAGCTTCTCCCTTAAATGCTGCCCATGATCACAGCCAGAACAGGCAGAGCCCGTGGTCAGGCCTCTGCCAGCACAGCACCTGAAACCCTTCTCTTGGCTTCATCCTGCCTCCGGGAGAGGAGATCTCCAGGAATAGATCACCACCACAAGTATCTGTCCTGCACCTGTCCCCTAACAGCCGCGGGAGGGAAAGCCACTGGCCAGAGCCAGCCAGCAGAAGGTAGCCGTTAGGCCTTGACCTTGCCTGCTCCAGGCCCCTGCTCTGTGAGCCACCTGGATGACTCTCTGGGCACAGATCTGTGGGTGGCTTGAACCTGCTCCTTTCCACCATTCAGCCCTCTTAAGCTTATACTTTGTACTCAGACAGTGGGGGGCTTTGTGGGTGGTGCTGCGGTACGAGCTATGGGTTGGCCAGGCCTGGGGGGCCAGAGTCCTAGGTAGGACCCCCCCTCTTTCCCTGGTCTTGCTGACCTCAGGCTGGAAAGCTGGCCTGAGTGGTGACCAGCGGGGCGGTGGGCTGGCAAGGGTGACTTCCTGGCCTGGGTTGTGAGGGTCATCGCTGCCGCTGATCGTGTGCTGGCGTGTCATTAGTCCACCAGGGACCCACGATGGCTTCATTCTGTGTCCATCCTTCGCATATTGTGGAGACAAGTCCTTTGTCGGATAGGTATATTATGAATATTTTTCCCATTCTGGAGCTCACTTTTCATTTTCTTAGAGCAGACGTTTTAAATTTTGAAGAAGTTCAGTTTATGTTTTTGTTAGTATTTGCTGATTAGGTTTGTAGGGATTTTCTAGGCTTTCTTTTAAATGGTTTATGGCTTCAGCTTTTCTTTCTTTTTTTTTTTTTTTTAAAGATTTTATTTATTTATTTGACACAGAGAGACACAGCGAGAGAGGGAACACAAGCACGGGGAGCGGGAGAGGGAGAAGCAGACTTCCCGCTGAGCAGGGAGCCCAATGCGGGGCTCGATCCCCGGACCCTGGGATCATGACCTGAGCCGAAGGCAGACGCTTAACGACTGAGCCACCCAGGCGCCCCATGGCTTCAGCTTTTCTATGGAGATCCATGATTCATTTTCAGTGAATGTTTGTATGCAGTGTGGGTTGGAGTTGAGGTTCATTTTCCAGATAGCCCATCCAGTTCTAGAAACATCTGTGGGGAAGACGTTCTTTTCCCTAGCAAGTTATTGTGGCAGTCTTGTTAGAAATCAGCTGATGACACATGTGTGAGTCCTCTGGCCTCTGTTCCATGCTCAGGATCTTTGTGTCCTTGGGGTCTCTGTGTCCTCTTCATGGGTCTCACACTGGGTTCCATGCTGTCCTGAAGCCTGTAGCTTTTTAGTAATGCTGGAGTCAGGCTTTGCTCCAAGGTTCTTTTGGTTGTGCCCATTATTAGCTGAGCATACCGAGGCCCAGAAAGAGTCAGCTCCTGCCCAGGGTCCCATCACCTGGACACAAAAGACAAGATTAGGCCCAGGTCAGCCTACCTTCAGAGCCCATGCTCTGAGCACCAGCCAGTTCTACACCTCCCTGCAAGTTAGAGCCAGGAAACGAGAGAGGCTTGAATGCCATGGCCAGGAGTGTGAACTTTAGTATGTTCATTCCCTTGGTCATTCCATCCTCAATGGTCTGAATGGGGGGGGGAGTGGAGGGGGGACAGGGTGTCCAGGATGAGGGGCAGTGAAGTTTCCTTGAAGGCACAGGAGTCCTTTGGCAGGCGTGAAGAGTGCTCCCAGGACTCGCATGCCATGCGCAAAGGTGTGCTGGTGGGGCAGTACGTGATACATTCAGAGGACAGCTAGGATGGATTTTTCTTTCATATGAAAACATGTACCAGTGCCTCCACTTGGTCTTAGGCAATGACTCAGCCTGACCCTTGAGGGGTGCAGCTCACAGTGGGCTGGGAATTGGAAGTGAGCATGATAGAATGAGCTGTGTGTGTGTGTGTGTGTGTTAGAGAGAGAGGGTGGGGGGGCATTCACATCTCCTAATAAGCACTTCAGCCATCTCACGTCATTGTTAAAAGGACAACCTCCTGGGTCACCCAGCGTGGGACCATCAGGTCCTTCAGTGCCTGTCCTCTATTTCTTCTCCTGGTGGAACTCCCTTTCACACCTTTCCATGCAGATGGGGCTGGTTCCCCACCAGCCTTCAGGGGTGGGTCTGCAACCCAGGCCTGACCAACCAGAGCATTCTAGGCCCCTGGCCACACATCCTAGATGGTCATGTTACCCACAACGAGCCAATCAAAGCCTGCCCTGGTACTTCTGGAGCCATGGGGAAGTAGGTGCTCTTTTCTAGGGGCTGCTGAGCTGGTGGGATGATGGCCTGGTACTGCTGTGGTTATCTTTGTCTCTTCAAAGAGGGGCCTGAGAGTTAAGGCCACCCAGAGAGCAGAGCTGAGAGAGCAACCTGGACATGTCCTGGTGACCGCATTCAGCTCCTGGAGCTAGCTGGGCCTGGAGTCTGTCATTTCTTTAGTCGTTAGAGCCAATAATTGTTTTTGCCTGAGTCAGCCTAGGTTTTCTGTTGCATGTGGGCATTTGGGGGCGGGGTGTCTGCCGGGTTATATCAGTTTTGTTCTGTGGCCTGCTGTGTCTTCCTTGGGGAGCCTCCCTCACTGGGCAGTGGACAGAAAGGAGTGATCATAAATGCTTGTGGGCAGATGGGTGGGTGGAAGAAAATGACCATGGAGTCATCAGTCACCTGGGCTGATGGAGGTATTTTAACCGACATTGAAAATTTCCCAGGAGGTCTAGCAAGCACACAGGCCCCCTTTGAGGAAGAGTCCGCACGGCCATCACTACAAACTGTTCCCAGGTAATGCTAGGCCTTACCTTCTTCATGGCTTGTGGTGAAGATAATATAGCTGATTCATGAAGCAAAATGGAGGTTTGAGGGCACTTGAAGGCCCTACTGATGTAGATCAGTAAAGAAATAACTAAGCAGGCCTAGGTTGTCCAAACCCTGCACGTTCCCAAGAAAGGACCTGGCAGGTCACGTCTAAGGTCTTGGGATGTTCTTTTTTTTTTTTTTTTTTAAAGATTTTATTTATTTATTTATTTGACAGAGAGAGACACAGCGAGAGAGGGAACACAAGCAGGGAGAGTGGGAGGGGGAGAAGCAGGCCTCCCATGGAGCAGGGAGCCCGATGCGGGGCTCGATCCCAGGACCCTGGGATCATGGCCTGAGCTGAAGGCAGACGCTTAATGACTGAGCCACCCAGGTGCCCCATGGGATGTTCTGACTGATAGTCTATGCTAACAGTATAATTTAGGGTGGGGCTTTTGGTCCCATGGTTTCAGCTTGACCTGTGGAGGGGCTGGAGACTGAGGTCAGGCACATGGGTGGTCAGCCCTCCTTCCCAATAAAAACCCTGGACAACAAGGCTCGGGTGAGCTTCCCTGGTTGGCAGTACTCCGTGCGTGTTGTGGCAAAGTTTGCTGGGAGAATTAAGGGGTCCGCACCTGGATGCTTGCCTGGTTTCTCCTGGTCTCTGCCTTATGCACTCTTTTCCTTTCACTGTGATCAGTCATAGCCATGAATATCACAGCTAGACTTGCTGGCTCTGAGATGCCCAGCTGAGGGAACAGTGGAGCAGGCATGGGACCCTGGGTCTGCATGTTGGCTGCCCCACCATGCAGAGGGGCTAGCTCCAAAGTGAGCGCTCTCATGGATCTTTGTATTCCCTCTGCTACAAAATAGTACATTTCAAAATCCCTAAGGCTCATTGGCTGACTGAGCAGCTGAGCGGGTAGGAGGCTGTGGGACAGGTGTGCAGAGATGTGGCTCTAAGGCTGTGGACTGCAGACATTTTAAGGTGTTCCTGAGGTTTCTTATTGTGTATCATCCCAGGAGTAGAAGTGAGACAGACCTCACTCCTGTGATTATGTTGTTATTGGGCATAGTTGACTTTAAGATATGGAGATAATCTGGGTGGGCCTGACCTCATTGGTTGCAGATGAGGAAGTCAGAGAGACTTGAACTATGAGAGGGATTCAACATTCAAAATTCTCCCTCTCAAGAAAGGGAGGCTCTCTATTACTGAGGTGGAGGGGGCCGTGTGGCTAGCACCTGAGAGTGGCCCCCAGCTGATAGCAAGGAAATGGGGACCATAGTCCTACAGCCACCAGGAAATGAGTTCCACCAGCAACCTGAAGAAGCTTGGACATGGATCCTTCTCCTGTTGAGCCTCTGGATGAGGATGCTGCCCAGCCAACACCTTGCAGCTTCATGAGACCTTGAGCAGAGGTCATACCAGACTTACCAGACTTCTGACTCACAGAAACTGTGAGTTTGTTGTTTTAAGCCACTAAGTTTGAAGTGCTTTGTTATGCAGCAGTAGCTAACTAATATGTGTATTGGCATAGCTATTAGTTAACAATTACTGACTAATGAATAGTGGGTGTTCATCCCAGTGTGGTTTAAAAACACATAAACTGCAAACAACATAAATAGGTGGCAGAAAGGGATTATATAGATAAATTATTGTAAACTCTTTAATAATAATGATTTCCATGATGATGCCATTTGCCATTTCTCCAGGGCCAGCCTCTTGTGTAAATGTTGTGATTATCCATATTTTATGATGTGAGCACACCGAGGAGGGCAAGACATGTCCCAAGCCATATAGGGAATGAAGACCAGACTAGGGTCACTGTTCCCATCATAGAGCTAGAGCTTCAGCAATGAGCTTGCCAGATAGAGTTACATGTCCAGGGGCCATCCTATGGTGATCAACCAGCTTCCTGGGGTTCCATTGGGAGCCACTGGGGCATTAAGCATAAAGTGGAGAAATGCTTGTTACTAAGCAACACAGCCCATGGTTGCGGTGTTCTTAATTCTCTCTTTTTTGGGGGGGGGGAAGGGAAGGAAGGGAGAGGGAGGGGCAGAGGGAGAGAGAATCTTAAGCAGGCTTCATCCAGCATGGAACCCGACGCGGGGCTTGATCTCACAATCCTGAAATCATGACCTGAGCCGAAATCCAAGAATCAGATGCCTGACTGACTGAGCCACCCAGGTGCCCCATTCTCTTTTTTTTTTTTAAAGATTTTATTTATTTATTTGAGAGAGAGCACATGAGAGGGGGGAGGGTCAGAGGGAGAAGCAGACTCCCCGCTGAGCAAGGGGCCCGATATGGGACTCGATCCCGGGACTCCAGGATCATGACCTGAGCCGAAGGCAGTCGCTTAACCGACTGAGCCACCCAGGCGCCCCCCCCTTCTCTTTTTAAAAATATTTATCTATTTAAGTATCTCTATACCTAACGTGGGGCTTGAACTCACAACGCCAAGATGAAAAATCACACGCTCCCCCAACTGAGCCAGCCAGGCACACCTGTTCTTAATTCTCTTAATTTCTCCAAGCCTCGGTTTCCTCATCTGATGGATGAGTCCAAACCACTGTATTCACTCCCAAAGGTAGTTTTGAATGCCAAGCACTGAACACAGAGCCCGGTGCATTTTAAGCACTCAGTGTTACTACTGTTGTCTATTTATGAGCTAAATCCACAGAGGCTCAGAAAGGGGCCATGCCTTTCCCAATGTCACACAGTGAGCTGGTCAGCCCTCAAAACTGGCTCCTCCCATGTTCTCCATTCAGCAGTCCAGCTGTCTCTATACTCCCCATCCTTCACTCCAGACTGCCCACCCCTCATCTACCCTATTCCTGCCCTTCCATGATCCCTCTGGGCAGTGCAGCCCTGCCTGCTCCAGTATTGACCTGGCCTACCTCCTGGATAAACAGCTGGGCCCAGACAGCAGGCAGAGGACTCAGTGTATCTGAGCAAGTGCTGGCCTCTACCATTTAGGAGGGACTGATCCCAGATGAAGGGTAGAAGATTCCAGAGCTTTGACCCTGGGCTTAGACAGGCTGGAGTTGGAATCTCTGCAGCAGCATGTGAAACCATTCTGAGCCTCATTCTCATCTACAAAATGGGCTGATAGCGTGTTGTGAGAATTAAATACCATTTATTCATTTAACACATATTTCCTGAGCACCTACTCCATGCTAGGCCCTGTACTGAGGGTGTTCAATGAGGAAATATATAGAAAGGGACCCAAATACCAGAGGCAGAGTGAAGGGTAATCAGGAGGGCTCTGGGTCAGAAAGATCTTAAGTTCAGTTCCAGCCAGCCTGCTCACTGGCAGCACCACTCCCCTTGAGTGCTGCCTCACCCTTCTGAGCCTTAGTTTCTCCATTTGTAAATGGAATATTGTAACGGCAGGTATGGGAGAATGTTTCAGGGAATCTAGCATTGGGTTCGGCAGTTTATGGTTACGGGGTAAATGGATGATAGTGCCAACTTGGCATTGGTGGACAGAACTAAGGAGGTCACCTTGGTAGGGATACATAGAAGATCCCTGAACTTCACCTTCCTCTCTTACCTCAAAATCTTCATCTTATGACCACTGTCTGTAATTAGATTGACGGGAAAAAGAAAACAAATCAAGAACTTCCTATAGGTTAGGAGACCCAGGAGCCTAGGAGAGGCTTGCCTGGGCAAGCCAGTGCTGTTCTCCAGCCTCAGTTTCCCCACCTGTAAAATGAGAGATCGATAAAACTGCACAGTTCCTGTGAAAAAAAGTCTGGCAGGTCCTTGAAAAGTTAAACATAGAATTACCATAGGACCTAATATTATGTCACTCATAGGTGTAGACCCAGGAAATGGGAAAATATTTATCCACACAAAAACTTGTCCATGAGTGTTCACAGCAGTGAAATGATGGAAACAACCCAAATGGCCATCAATGGATGAATGAATAAACAAATGTGGTCAGTCCACACAATGGAATATTACCCAGTCACAAAAAAGAATGAAACATTGCTACATGATGCTACAATGGGACCAGCCTTGAAAATATCAATCTTGAAAATAAAACAGCTACTTATTTTACCAGCAAAACGGGTTTATTCAGGAATAGCAGAGGAATTGCAACTCAGGACACACAAGCTATGATAAAACTATTGGCAAAATGGGAACAAAGGAGTTGAAACATTACCTTAAACAGAAGGAGGAAGTTGGGAGGGGCTGCTTTGGAGGAAAGTAAGTGTTCAAGGTAGTGACAGTTTCTCATTGGCTGAGTTGTGGCAGGTTCATTGGCTGGGTTGTTGTTGGGCCAGGGGAAAATCATCCTTCATCCTGCTGGGGTAGCAAAGTAGACTCCTTCCTTTTGGGGTTTGCATTTGACAATGAGTCAGTAGGGCACAGAGCTCCCTCTTCTGACCTCCTATTTATTTACTGAGAGAGAGACAGAGAGAAAGAAAGAAGGGGCAGAGAGCGAGGGAGAGAATCTTTTTTTTTAAATTTAAGATTTTATTTATTTATTTGACAGAGAGAGACACAGTGAGAGAGGGAACACAAGCGGGGGAGTGGGAGAGGGAGAAGCAGGCTTCCCATGGAGCAGGAAGCCTAATGCGGGGCTCAATCCCAGGACCCTGGGATCATGACCTGAGCGGAAGGCAGACGCTTAATGACTGAGCCACCCAGGCACCCTGAGGGAGAGAATCTTAAGCGGGCTCCACGTCCAGCAAAGAGCCCATCTCACAACCCTGAGGTCATGACGTGAGCCGAAATCAAGAGTTGGAAGCTTAACCCACTGAGCCACGCAGGTGCCCCAACTCTATTTTAAATGAGGTTGCCTTCATTCAGTTTAAAAAAACATCATGCTGAATCTTTCACTGAGTGCCAGTCATAGAAGGTCACATATGGTATTGATATGAAATGTCCAGAATAAGTGAAACCATAGACACAGAAAGTTGGTTAGTGGTTGCAGGCGCTGGGAAGGGGGGATGCGGAGTGACTATTTGGTGGGTACGGGTTTTCTTTAGGGGTGATGGAAGTTTCCCCAAATGAGATAGTTGTGGTGGCTGCACAGCGTTTTGAATGTACTAAATGCCACTGAATAGTACACTTTAAATGGGTTAATCTTATGATACATAAAATGTTTTATTAAAATGGGAAAGCTGGACAACCATCATGTCTCAGGAACCTTGAGGATACAGAATTTTATTCTATTAAAACTGTACTCTTATCATGAGCAAAATTTACCTCCTCCCCAACACCCTTAATTCCCCAACAGCCCCAGGCAAGGAATCCCATCTACTTACCTTAAGGGAAGCTCCACCAGCCCAACCCAGCGTCCAACGCGCGCTCGGTTTGCATAGTCACGCCCACTTACCAAGCCAGGAATCGGCCCCGCCCCCACGTGTTTTGCACCGGCCCCGCCCCCTTCACGTACTGGCTACTGTTCTCAACAGAAACCACGGACGGAAGGCTTGGAGCGATCTCATAAATAATGCATCACGTCAGCGGACAGTGGGGCGTGGTTTCGACCCTCGCCAGGCGGAGCCAGAGTCATGAATTATGCATGTTGAGGCGGGGCCTGGAGGAGTGCGCGTGTCGGGGCGGAGTCCAGGCACGGAAGTGGCCCCCTCTGGGGCCTTGAGAGGTGGGGCCATCTACGCCTCATGAATATACAGTACATCGGGGCGGTGACCGAGAGCTTCGCCAGGCCCATAGGGGGCGCGACCAGCTGCATCATGAATAATGCAACAGTCTGCAGGCCGTGCAGAGGTGACTGTGGGCTTCGCTAGATCCAGAGGGGGCGTGGTCAGCCGCGTCTCATGAATAATGCAGCACGTCAGCGGGCGGCGGGGCGGGGCGGGGCTGGCGCGCCGGCGCTGGAACCGGGAAGGGGGGGGCGGGGGAGCGATGGTCGCAAGATGGCGGCGCTAAAGGAGGCGCGGAGCTACGGGCTGTCGTGCGGTCGGGTCAGCGACGGCAGCAAGGTGTCCGTGTTCCACGTGAAGCTCACCGACAGTGCCCTGAGGGCCTTCGAGAGCTACCGAGCCAGCCAGGTGAGCGGCGCGGGGTCCGGCGCGACCGTCGGGGACGTCGAGGCGCAGGCCGGCCTCATGCGCCCCTCGCGGAGGCGTCCTGTCCTGGGGGCGCGGGGTCCGGCGACCGGGGTGCTGCTCGCGGGTCCCTGGGCCGACAGGTCGCGGGGTGGGCACCTGTCCGGCTTTGAGCTCGGGGAACCGCGTTCCTTCACGGCTCTGGGAGGTGACACTGGCGGGCGGCCCGGGGCGGCCGAGGGGCCCCGAGCTCACACATCTGGTCTGCGGGGGGGAGGTGGGGGCGACTGAGTCGGCACCTGGAGGCGTCCGGAGCCTTTCCCGGCTCACCCAGCCCCTGAGCAGGAACTGAGCTGTTCACCTGGCTGGGGGACGGGGGAGGGGGTTGGGGAGACTTGAGGCTTTTCCGTCCGGGTCCCAGGCAGGGTGGGTCAGTGGGGCACCGCTGTTGGGGCACCTGTGGAGAACCTGTTCCGTCTGTGTGGGGAGGCTGAGTCTGCACTTGAGGGCCGGCAGTAACACCAATGAAGCCCTTGGAATTGGGCTCACTTCTTGGTTCGTGAGAAGGGGAGTTTGGGCAGAAACTGACAGCTTGTTTCCAACTCCCCTGCCCCTCGCAGGTGACCCTGTCTCCCACTGAACGTTTTTGGAGAAAGGGAGTGTTTTGGTTGGGGGAGAAGCTGTGCATGTGGGGGGTCGCTGACATGGTGCCTTTCCCAGGCTGGGGAGCTCTTAGTGGGCACCTGGGAGGGAGCTTTGGCCACCGCACCTGGCTCCTGACTCTCAAACTTCTCAGGGGCTGATTTGGGCCCATCTGGGGAAGTTAGTGGCGTTTCACTTCTGCCACCTGGCTCAGGGTGCGTGGGTTGGGGGGAGGCTGCTGTGCACCTTCTTTCAGGCTTGATTTGGGGGCACATCTGGGGCCCTGCTCAGAAACCTGCTTCTTCCCATTTCTGTTTGTCGTGGTGCCCTCTCTGTCGGGACAGAAGTTGCAGGTGCCCAGAGTGGTCAGGACCTGAGGGGAAGTGGTTTGGGAGCTCTTCACCTTGTTGCCTGGAAAGTGGGGGCTTTATAGTCATGAAGTGACTGGGGAGGGGTCTGGTGTCCTGCTCCAGGAGGCTCTGCTCCCTGTGTGTGTTTGTGTATACTGGGAATGGGGGGGCTGAGGGCGGGTGAGGAGAAAGACTAACTAGGAAGGAATGTGGCTTTCTTCCTGCCCTAGACTTGTTCAGCACCATTAGCTAAGCTGGGAATTTCTTCCCCTGTTACGTTCCCACCACTTTCCTGGTGCCCACCCTTCCCGTGCTTCTTCCCACTTTTTTGGGCAGTTTCCTTCCTGTCCTGGTGTCACAGTTTCCCATTCGTAGAAGGGGTCCTTTTTTTTTTTTTAGAACGAGTTCTCCCCTTGTCAAAAGGATCCCTCAAGATGAGGCTAAGGTGTCCTTACAGGTGAGGAGTTGGGTGGAGGGGTGGGGGCGGGGAACGACATACACTGTGTCCAGCTCAAGTCTCCCTTCCTTGTGAAATTCCAGTCTGGAGTCTTTTCCCTAGGCAATTCTGACTTGTCCTGCAGGAAGGCAGGCTTTCTTAGAAACAGCTGGGGAAGAGCTCATGAGTCATGTAAATAAGGTGAACTTGGTACCTGGTCACTTAGGAGCCCCGCCTTCCCTGCCATGCTGCCCTTGCTTGATCTAGTTGTCCGGAAGGCCCGCCTGTGTGTACACCTCATGCTGTCACACGGCTATTTTTAATTTAGGGTGTTGGTTACATCCCCTAACTAAGCTGGATCTTCCTCATGTGAGGGTAAAGGTAACTGCAGACTCCAGCTCATCCCACTTGGAGCCCAGCTGTGTATGTCAGCCAGGAGGGGCTCCCTTGAAGAACTTCTCCAAGCCAGTTGAGGCATCTTGGCCAGCTTGGCTAAACTTTGAGGGTGACCCAAATGTGCATTTTTCTCAGAAGCTGATTGGTCATTTAAGTTACTCGGCAATTTCATATTTAACATTACTTGTTGGGCATTGTAGTGGACTGAGCTAAAATCAGGGCAGCTTGGGTGCTTTTGGGTGGTGGGCATGGGGAAAGTGACTTGAAGAATTGGTTTGTGTGACCAGAGAAGTGTATGGGTTATTAACAAAACCTCTTATGTACAGTTGTCAGTAGTGTCTGGAGTTTTCTATTCTGTAGCCCTGTGGTTATATGGTTTGCCAATGACAACTTGTGGAGAGGGTTTTTATTTTTACTTTTAATTGCAAAGAGGCCTTTACAGATTCAGATGTGGCAGGGGACTGGAGAGGAAGTTCCTGTGAAACTTTCTCTGTGGCCCAAGAGAGCCTGTAATCCTAGCTCTTAGAGTCGCCTGAGTAAAGGTCCCCCATGGTTTCTCTCTCCAGAGGGGTGTGGAGTCTGAACTGCCTTTGTGCAGACTTGGTGGCCAGCCTAGAATGTGGCAGAAGGTAATATATGCAGCTGCCACCGTCTAGACTTGGGCTTCATGTAGTTTCTCCTTGAATATAAAAAACTCGAGTGAGTCCCCACGTGGCTGCTCCCATAGATCTCCCTTTTAACTGTGATGGGCTACTTCTGGGAGAGAAGAGAGAGGAAGTGTGGACCCATCCTTCCAAGATAGCGTCATGTGCCTGCTCAGAGAAGTGTTCCCTGGCCACTCTTCCTCAGAAAGTGTCCCTCCATGGGGCACCTGCCTCAACCACCCAGGTATTTCATTTTTGGATTTTGTGGGCTCTGTTGCCAAGTGACCTTCTCCTCTCCTGGTTTATAAGCTCCTTGGTGGAGAGGAGCATATTGTTGTTCAGTAAAAATTGAGGGCCCAGGGAGGGGCTCAAGAAGCTCGAGGATTGTAGCCTATCTGGGTTTAAATCTTGGTTCTACCTGCTTGAGGCCTTGGGCCAGTGCCTGACCCCCTCCCAGTCTGGATCCTCCCCTTTGGAGCTATGAGGATCCCAGTGCCCAACCCTCTCCCAGCTCTGGATCCTTCTTGTCCTCAGGATTGTGCACGTCCCAGTATTTACCCCTCCCAGCCCTGAGTACTTCTTCTGTCAGGGTTGCAAGGTCCCAGTGCCCTACCCTCTTTGAACTCTGGATTCTTCTCAGGCCTGGGAGGGTCCTGGTGCCTGGCCATTTCTGAGCTCTAGATCCTTCTCAAGACTATGAGGAGTCCTAGTACCCAACCCCTCCCAGCTCCAGGTCCTTCTCTCAGGGCTGTAAGGGTCCCAGTGACTGGCTTCGTTCTGACCTCTGGATCTTTCTCAGGACTATTGAGGGTGCCAATGCCCTGCCCTGTCTAAGCTCTGGCTCCTTCTTCTTTCAGGGCTGTGGGGATTCTTTTGACACATACGTGGCCATCAGTGTAGTCTTGACACCTCCCCCCTCCTGCTGTGTTCTCAGGATTTGGTGCCTGTACCCAGAGCTGGTGCCCACCTGGAGGTTTGAATAGAGACTGTGGGAGACAGGGAGCCTGGGCTCCTGCATCTACCTAAATCTGATTGAGCACCTGGTTTGTATAGGGCTACTGCTCAAGTGCTGGACGTTCAGAAGTGACCAAGATGGGCCCCTAGCATCATGAGCTGACATTCTGGAGGCAGGAGACATATTGTAAACAGGGCAATACAGAAATCGGTACAAAGAACTTGTGAGCAGTCAGCATAAGGAAGGAAATAAAATGGGGTGATGTGATGGTGCGGGGCGGTGTGAAAGGGTACTTACTGATTGAGAGACGTGCTTCTAGGAGCTGCCAGAGCTGAGGTCCCCTTGGGTGAGAGGTCCTGTGCAGACAGGGGTGGGGGTTCCAGGCATGCTGCCTTCAAGCCTTAAGACACAGAGGCTGGGGAGGGTGTTGGGGCATGGAGGGCAGCTGCTGGGGCTCCATCCTCGGGAAGGGTGTGTGGAGAGAGGAGTTGGAAGGGGCCTGCAGCAAATAGTCCATGACTCTTGTAGAGCTGTGCTAGGGGCTGCCTGCGGGCTGCTAAGGGGGCAGCTGTGTGGAAGTCAGCTTGGGCACTGGTGGCAGGAGGAGCCTTAATTTAGCCTCTGTTCCCCTCCCACAGCGAGGCCCCGGGAGGTAGGCTTGTCTCCCCTTCCCGGGGGGGTGGGGTGTGTGTGTGTGTGTGTGTGTGTGTGTGTGTGTGGTGTGGGTGTGTGCGCACGCGCCCGCTGGGCCCTTAGCAGGGCAGCTTCGGAATAGCTGGGGCTGCCCTCTTGGCTGTGGGCCGGGCCCCCCTAAGCCCTTTGTCCAGGCTCCTGTTCTCTTCTTGGTGACCTTGGCAGGAAGGCTAGCTTATTGTTTTCCCTATGCATTGGGGGCAGTTGGGGCTCAGAGGGTCCCAACACCTGTGCACCACACCCCCCATGCCAGCACTGGCCCGAGTTGCACGCGTTCAGCTGTCCATCAGCCCTGTGGTGGGGAATGGTTCCCCACCAGGTGAGGAAACAGGAAGAGACTCTGGGAGGCCAGGTCACTGGAAGGAAATTCCCAGCTGGGCCGGGACTGAGAACTAGGCGGCAGGCTCCAAGCTCTGCCCCCTCCGAAGGGAGGCGGTCTGGCCGCGTGGGCCAGGTGGAGCGACCTGGCCCGTTGGTGTCAGGGGCATGGCTTCCTGTCTCCTGCCCTCTGGCTGGAGGGGTTCAGTTTACTTATGTGTTTCAGAGTGGGCTCTTGATTGTTCTGGGCGGGGTGAGTCCTTCCTAGAAGGTTCATGTCTCATAGGTGCTGTGGGAGGACGTGTGAGTGACCCGGGGTGTGGGATAAGTGATGGAGGTTTCTGCAGGCAGCCAGTGAGGCTGTGTGTGAGGGGCCAAACCCCGCCTCAGCCGCTCTGACCCTTGACTAGGCTTCCGGCTTGCATGCTGTTCCTGCACCACGGTAACTGTGGTGATTGTGTGTAAACAGCAGGCTGCTTGGCAGAAACCCACCCTCTGTTGACTCATCGGCAAGGCCGGAGTTCATCACCCTTAAAGTAGTTTTGACATCATACCCGGATTGTGACATCTCTGGGGAGTCTTTGAAAATAACACTGCTTCTTCTGTTCCGAGTAACTGGTCCTGGAGCAGACACTGGCTTTGGGAAATCTGCTTCTGTGGCAGCAGCCCTGCTTGATGCAGCCTGCAGGCCCGGGCTGACCATCCCTGTTGTGCCTTTGGGGTTTGGCCTTCTCTGGGTCCTTCATTTTTAGGGCCTTGCTCCCCTGCTCCCTGACTTTATGATTTTCCCTTTGGTCTGTGGCAAGCACGGCCTGGAGTTGTCTGAGATCTTTCCTCCAATATGTATAGCTGTTTTGTCATTTTACTCTAATAAAAAAGCTGGTGTCCGGATGAACCATTCAGAGAGAGACCTGTGCCCATACCAGGTGGCCGCACTGGAGTCTGACGCTAATTATATTCTCTGGGCTCAGTCCCTCCCTGGCCACGTTGCGACGCGGATCTCAACTGAGTCACCGGGTCAGCGGGGCATGTTGGTGACTCCCCACAGCCCTTCTGGGGGGGAGTGGACCTCGCGTGTTTGTGAAGTTCCTGGGATCACTGAACTCTTATTTAAAAGTAACACATGTTGAGAAGTTTACTATAAAGGGAGTATAGCTCAGTGTAGAAAACTTGCAGTACCTGAAAGGAGCGACTTCCTGTTCCCATGGGCACAGGCCATGGTTGTTGTTGACACCTGGGCGCCTTCCTCTGTCTTGTGTCTGGACACCTCATCATCACAGTGGTATCCTCATATGGTGTTAGATCTTACTTCTTCCCCGACACCGTATTAGTTCTGCTATTTAATATAATCATGAGCTTTATTTTTTAGTGACTGCATCTCCCTTGCAGTGTGCATCCTCATGGATCAGTATTCCTCAATATGTGTGTTTGGGGCACCACACCGATCCTGGGGATTCCCGTGTGCTGGGAGCCTTGTCTGCTGTCCCGTGCTGAGGGCTGTGCAGAGGCGCTGAAGGGCAGTGTGGGGCACCCCTGGTGTGCCTGTGCCTCAAAGGGGAGCCTGAGGCTGCGTGTGGCTGAGTGGGTACAACTTCTGTATGTTGAAATTGAGGCTTGGGAGAGATGTGGTCTGGCCCATGGTGGTGGATGGTCAGGGAGGGCAGGACTAGAGGCGGTGGCTGGGTAAGGAGGCTCTGAGGGCCTGAGCTGGGGGGCACTGGGGAATGGGCAAGGGGACGGATGAGGAGTATTTGGACAGCCACCTGTGGCTAGTTGGGGAGGCAGACATTTCTAACCTTTCCTGATTCTGGCCATGTGGCAGAAACATCTTCACACTCAGCTTTATTGTTGTGCCTGAGCTGGGTTTGTGAGAGTCGGGTTATGCGTGGCTTGAAAAGATGTTGACAGCCGCCTCTGGAGTGACTCTGGGCTGGAGGAAAGATGAGGGCAGCTGATCGGAGAGCTGCTGTGGGTCTGTGGTGGGTGCCTGTCATTGTCACCGTCGATGTCAAGGGGCAGGGTGGCAGATGTGTGCATGCCGCCTCATCGATGCCGGCTACAGAGCCCACACCTTTCTGGGTTGCTGCTTTTGTCCGCACATGTGGATGTCATGGGGTTCTTTCAGGCGTCCTGAGTGTAATTGGAAGGTGTTTTGAACTGATGTGGCAGCTCTGGAAGCCAGCAGCCTTCCCCCCCCCCCCCCCCCCCCCCCCCCCC
>NC_058403.1:201341064-201493527 GCF_002201575.2 Neomonachus schauinslandi
CCCCCCCCCCCCCCCCAGTTCTTAGATTGTGTTCTTTGCTCGGGGGTAGTTGGATGCCAGGTTTCCCTTATTGTGCTGGTGTTGACCAGTTTCTGGATAGTGGGTACTCTGGATACTGGGGGAGCCAAGGCTAGATGGAGGGCAGGTGATGTCATCCAAAGCGTTGAGAAAGTTGGGTTGAGGGCCTTGTGCCCACTCATCACTTCCCAGCTTTCTCAGATGTGCTGTGGAACAGGCAGCCTTGGATCACCCCATCTTTGAGAAGTTAATGAGCTGCCTGGGATTGAGGACTGTGCTTAATCCTCCACGCTTTTGTGCTGTTGTGGGTGTTCTCACTGTTCTTCAGAGGGGAGACTGAAGCTTGACTCGGGGACATCTTTCCTGAATGTGTGCCCTTCCAGCAACCCCCACTCCTACCTTGGGCCGTCGGTGGGTGTCAGCTCCTCACTGTTTGCCTTGCTGTCCCTGTGTCCATCTTAGACATGTAGGGAAGGTGTCCTAAAAGGAGGTGCCTCCCTCAAAGGATGCTGAGGACCACGAGTTGGGGTCAGGTAGACTGGCTCTAGCTAGTTGGGGTCAGGTAGACTGGCTCTAGCTAGTTCTAACTCAGGCTTCCTCCTGAGCCTCAGTTTCCCTGGGTTGAAGCAGCATCTAAGATAGTAGTGGGCATCCCAGGTCAGAGGATCCTGTCATCCCATCCCTTCTGTCCCTCACCGCCCCCCCCGCAACTCCCCACCTTGTATGCATGTGTTAGTATACCACAAGTTTAAAATATCCACTCGTTTGTCTCTATTGTAAAGGGTTTCTTTTTTAAATAAAGAAATGGCTTTCCCCAGATTCTTTTTTTTTTTTTTAAAGATTTTATTTATTTATTTCACAGAGAGAGACACAGCGAGAGAGGGAGCACAAGCAGGGGGAGTGGGAGAGGGAGAAGTAGGCCTCCCACGGAGTAGGGAGCCCGATATGGGGCTCGATCCCAGGACCCTGGGATCATGACCTGAGCGGAAGGCAGACGCTTAACGACTGAGCCACCCAGGTGCCCCTTTCCCCAGATTCTTTAGCAGCTTTCCTGCAGGAAGCCCACCCCACTGTGTTGAGGGAGCTGAGCCCTTGGGCATGTCCCCCTTCTCTGTCCCTTGAGCAGCCTCACTAGGTGGTGATGGTGGAGTGGGCAGTGGGCAGGGGCCATACAGAGCAGAGGAGGGGCAGGAAGTGCTGGCTGAGTTTCTGAAGAGACTTCTGACCTGGACTGGGGGTGACTGCTGATGGAGTATGAGGAGTCAGGCCCAGAGCTCTGGATGCAGGGGCTCCATCTTTGCCTTCAGGTTGCATGTGAGCTCATGGCTGTTGGAGAGTCACATAAGGGTAGTCTCGAGGGGCCAAGCCCCCTCTCCACTGGAGAATGCTGTTCCTTAGGGATGGGAGGTGGGGGTTCTGTTTCCTCCATCGTCTACCCTGGCAAGTGGAGCCCCAGTGTGTAAGGGCTGAGTAACAAGGGGCTACCCCTTACATTTCCCTACACTCCTTGGCCTCTTTCTGATATGGGGATGGGTCCACCGCAACCCTTACCTGGACATGTGCACGTGGCCTCGTTGTCCTGTTTATCAGACTGACTTGGGTTTTGCTGGTGGGCTGAGGCTGGCCAGGTGCTGTTCTGGGCATGGGGACTTCATGGTGGGCAGGCTAGCCAGGCTGCATCCCAATGTCCTCACATCTCTGGGGGGGAGGCCCATTAAGAGCATGGTGGTGGTGGTGACCATGGGTGATGACTACTGGGAGGGAGAAACATAGTGGGCTGTGGGCAGGAGGTGCCATGGGAAGTGGGGCAGGCGGAACCGTCTGGGAAGAGTCTGAGATTCCCGAAGTCTGCATGAGATCTGAGAGGGTGGCCACAGGAGGGAGGCTGGGGTGGTGGGGCAGCTGGAGGGCGTGGGGGTAAGGGATGCCCAGGCAGGAAGTTGAGGTTAATTTCATCATCTAGCCGACTAAGCAGTTGTGACTGCAATGACCTATGCCGGTGTAGACGAGCTCCATCCCCTGCCTAGACTCACTGTGGGGGGGACTGACCCAATGCTGATTTCATTCCACTTCATGGACAGATGTTTTTTCTGGGGGGTTCCATCCTATGACAGGCCACGGTCAGGGAGGCTTTGAGAGTGCTAAGACCAATCAGCAGGAGTCTTTACTGGAACCTCTTAGAGCCTTTCTTAAATTTTTTTATCTTTTCTTTTCTTTTGTTTTCTTTTCTTTCTTTTGTTTTCTTTTCTTTCCTTTTCACAATTCTTTTCCTTTATTTCTTTCCCTTGTAAAGGGAGATTCAAGTTTCTTGGAGACTTTTAAAAAAAATTGTGGTGAGATACACATAACATAAAATTACCATTTTAACCATTTTTTTCCTTCTTAGCCATTTTTTTTTTAAAGATTTTATTTATTTATTTGACAGAGAGAGAGAGACAGCGAGAGAGGGAACACAAGCAGGGGGAGTGGGAGAGGGAGAAGCAGGCTTTCCGCTAAGCAGAGAGCCCGACGTGGGTCTCGATCCCAGGACCCTGGGATCATGACCTGGGCCGAAGGCAGACGCTTAACGACTGAGCCACCCAGGCGCCCCTCTTCTTAACCATTTTTGACTGTACAGCTCAGTGGTGTTAAGTGTGTATGCAGCCATCATCACCGTCCCTCTCCAGAACTTTCCCGTCTTCCCAAACTGAAACTCTGTCCCCACTGCACTAACTTCCTGCTCCCCTCCCTCAGCCCCTGGTGTCTGCCATTCTGGTTTCTGTCTCTATGAATTTGATAACTTTGGGGATCTCCTATAAGTGAGATCATATGGCATTTGTCCTTTTAAATTTTTTTAAAGTTTGTTTATTTGAGTTATCTTTACACCCAACATGGGGCTTGAACTCACGACCCCGAGATCAAGAGTTGCATGATCTGAGCCAGACTGAGCCAGACAGGTGCCCTGGTATTTATCTTTTTAATGACTGGTTTCTTTCACTGATCATAATGTGTCCAAGGTTCATTCATGTTGTAGAATGTGTCAGTTTCCTTCTGTTGTGAGGCTGAATAGTATTACATTGTTATGGATATACCACATTTTGTTTATCTATTTGTCTGTTGATAGGTGCTGGATTGTTTCCACCTCTTGGCTGCTGTGAATAATGCTGCTGTGAACATGGGCATACACACATTTGGTCAAGTCCCTGCTCTTTTTTTTCTCTCCCAGTTTTATTGAGATAATTGAGATCTAGCACTGTATAAGGTTAAGGTGTACAGCATAGTAATATGACTGACATGTATCATGAGATGACCACAACAAGTTTAGTTAACATTTAGAATCTCATGTTGATACAAAAGCAAAAAAAAAAGTTTTTTAAGAACTCTTAAGATCTACTTTCTTTTTTTTTCTTTTTTTAAAGATTTTATCTATTTATGTGAGAGAGAGAGAGCACGAGCGGTGGGCAGGAGCAGAGGGAGAGGGAGAAGCAGACTCCCCACCAAGCAGGGAGCCCAACACGGGGCTCGATCCCAGGAACCGGGTTTTTTTTTTTTTTTTTTTTTTTTTTAAGATTTTATTTATTTGAGACAGAGAGAGAGAGAGCACGAGCAGGGGGAGGAGCAGAGGGAGAGGGAGAAGCAGACTCCATACAGAGTGCAGAGCCCAACGTGGGGCTTGATCCCAGGACCCTGAGATCATGACCTGAGCTGAAATCAAGAGCCAGGCACTCAGTGGACTGAGCCACCCAGGCGCCCCAGGACCCGGGGGTCTTGACCTGAGCTGAAGGCAGATGCTTAACTGACTGAGCTACCCAGGTGCCCCTAAGATCTACTTTCTTAAGATCTACTCTTCACGACTTTCCTGTATATCATACAGCAGTGTTGGCTGTAGTCATCATGTTATATATTACATCTCTGGTGCTTATTTATCTTATAACTGGAAGTTTGTGCCTTTTGACCCCCTTTCTCCAATTTTCCCTCCCCCCACTCCCTGCCTTTGGTGACTACAGGTCTGATCTCTTTTTCTCTGATTTATCTTTTTCTTTTTTTTTTTTTAGGATTCCACACATAAGTGAGATCTTACAGTATTTGTCTTTCTCTGTCTGATTTATTTCACTTGAGTCCTTGTTTTCACTTCTTTTGAGTATGTATCCAGAAGATGAGTTGCTGGATCATATGGTAATTCTATGTTTAACTTTTTGAAAAAACTGCCAAGCTGTTTTGCACAGTGGCTGCCCCGTTTCACATTCCCACCAGAAGTGCACGAGGGCTCCAGTTTCTCCAGCCAGCCATCCTCACCAACACTTTTGGTTTTTTTTTTTGTTTTTTTGATAATAACTGTACTGATGGGTGTGAAGTGGTCTCTGAGCCTTTAAAAGTATGCGACTGTCCAACGAGACTTAGGGTCTGTTAGGCTTCTGACACCTGCTGGACCATTGATGGGCTTAGGAGACCCGTCGCCGGTGATAGAGAGCTGGACCCCAGTGGAATAAGGCCATGTTGGCTCTCACATTTGAGGTGGGCTTGGGCTAGCTTCAGGTCCTGCCTGAGGTAGGATCTTGATCAGGGTCACCTGGGTGCAGATGGCAGGAAGGGCAAGGAGAGCTGTTACCATCCCCCAGCCCTCCCAATGGCAAGAGTTCTGTGTCCCTTCCTGTCCTCAAACCAGACACAGGCCCTGAGGGTGATGGGCAAGGCTAGGCTCCGCCCTTTGGCACCTGAGGCTGCTGGGCCCTTCCCTGGCCATGAGTTCAGATGGGGCAGAATTTGTGCTTTGGTGAATTTACCTCTTTGTGTCCCATGTTGAATCACAAGGTGACTGGTGGAAAATGGGCTTTCTTCCAAATAGGAAGTGGCCTGGAGGCGCCTCAGGTCAGGTGCTGCTCTTTGGAGAGGGGGTTATTGGATGGGCAGGGAACTATGCCATTGTCTTGGCTCCTGCCTTTGGCTTGGCCTTGGGGCTGGGGCCTGTGCACAAAGGTTGATGGGAAGGATGAGTGGTGTCTTTTCTGACCCTGTGGGCAGATGCAGTCCACTTGCCTCCGGGCTTCTGACTGGCAGCCGTGCTCCCTGCCTCTGCCCTGCTCCCATCCCCCCTTCTCCTGCAGTGCCAGGGACTCCACACTTGCTTTCAGGCCCCGTAGGTAAGCATAGGCTAATCAGAGTGAGGTGGAGGGACTGGGCTGAGGAGGCTGTCCCTTCATGCTGCCCTTCCTGGTGGTGGTGGCACCTGGGGGCTTTTGGAGTAGCCTCGCCTCCTGCCATTGGCCTGAGGAGGATAAGTGGGCTGGGAGGTTCCTTTTCTTATTTTCCCCTTTTGTCTGAACAGTGACTTTTTGGAGGACATTTAGCTTCCTGATATGGACCTTGTGGTTCTCGCCACATCTGGAGGGGATGATTTAAGGGTCCTATAGCAACATTTACAATAAGGAGAATGCCCACTGAATGAAGTCGGACAGCTCGGTTTGCAGTAGCTGGAGGTGGAACATGAGCTTAGCATGGCTTTCCCTTTGACAGTGGGCACCTCCTGCCTGTGACCTCCCCACCATGTTGTTCTCAAGGTCCTGACAGAGATCCCATGCCTTGTCCCCATCCTGGCTGCTCTGTTTCCTTCCTTCCTTCCTGATTTTTTTTATTTATTTGAGAGAAAGCGAGCGAGCCTGAAGGAGGATCTTGATCAGGGTCACCTGGGTGCAGATGGCAGGAAGGGCAAGGAGAGCTGTTACCAAGGAGAGCATGAGGGGGGTGGGGCAGAGGGAGAAGGAGAAGCAGACTCCCTGCTGAGCAGGACCCAGGGGTAATGACCTGAGCCAAGGCAGGGGCTTAGCTTGGCTCGCTCTGCTCTGCTCTTCTCTTTTCCTCTCTCTGTCTCTCATTCTTTTAAGATTCATTTGCATGCACATGAGCGTGAGCGGGATGGGGGGATGGGGGGCAGAGGGAAAGAATCTCCAAGAAGACTCCCCACTGAGCACAGAGCCTGATGCAGGGCTCAGTCCCAGGACCCTGAGATCATGATCTGGGCCAAAACCAAGAGTCAGCCAACTGAGCCACCCAGGCGCCCATGGCTGCTCTGTTTTCTGTAGCATTAGTGGTAGAGCTTTCCCCATACCGTTAGTTGTAGTGGGCCTCTTTTTGTCCTCAAGGAAGCTGAGTTCTGCTGTGCCTAGTGTTGCTGCCGAAGCTGCTAGCCCCGAAAACGAAGGTCTCTGGCATGTTTGCTGCCCTGTTAGGTGAACAGAATTGGATAAGGATGCCAATGTAGTAGACCGTTATGGCATTCTTTTCTTTCAGTGCCAACCTTAGAGTCTAAAACAAGTTGGTAAACCATGACCCAAGGGGCAAAT
Organism: Neomonachus schauinslandi; assembly: GCF_002201575.2. Classification (NCBI taxonomy): domain Eukaryota; kingdom Metazoa; phylum Chordata; class Mammalia; order Carnivora; family Phocidae; genus Neomonachus; species Neomonachus schauinslandi. Next base: position 201,347,403 of record NC_058403.1, read on the forward strand.
CCAGCCTGCGAACTGTGTTTATATTTTATTGGGACAAAAGCATCGTTTATGGCTGCCTTTGCTGTATGACAGCATCTGAGTCTTAGTGACAGAGATTGTCTAATTCTCAAAACCTATGATATTGATTCTCTGGCCCTTTACAGAAAAAGTGCAAGAGCTGCTGGTTTGGAGTGTTGGGATGGGCGTGTGACGTGAGGACTATGTGTGTTAGTGGAATGTGCTGTCCCGGCCTCATATCCTGGGCCCCTGTACTCTGGCATGCCGCCCTGTGGGTCGTGGCTTCCTGTCACATCTCAGGGCTGGACTAAGATCTTGGAGCATCCTTTTGGTCTGGCCCCTTCATTTCACTGATGGGATGCCTAGAAGGTGGTGGCTGACCTGAGGATACGTATGTGGTCAGTGTAGATTACATTGCCTCAAACCTGAGGGTGTCTGCTCTGGGACTGCCTCCCTCTGCCCCCCACCCCTGATTTCATGCAGACTTGGAATGCTTCCCACCCCATGTGCAAGTCCCTGGGTTTCCCAGGAGCTTTTCCCAGGCACAGCGTCAAGACTGACACAGCCTCTGGTGGGCCTGGCTTTTTTATTTGTGACCTGCTGGTGAACTTTGGAAACACATTCACACACAGCCTGGCAGGAAGGGCCAAGCATGGGTGTCCCTGGTGGAGCTACAGGGCGGGCATCTGCCTCCCATTGGAGTAAGGCTCTGGCTGTAGCATGCCCCTCCCTTCTCTTCCTCTCCTCAGCCTCAGTTCCATGGGGATACAGTGGGACCAGTGTCATCTTCCAAGGGAGGATTGTGCTCAATTAGGGGTTTGTTTTTTTTTTTTTTTTAAGATTTTTTTTTTTTTTTTGACAGAGAGAGACATAGCGAGAGCAGGAACACAAGCAGGGGGAGTGGGAGAGGGAGAAGCAGGCTTCCCGCAGAGCAGGGAGCCCAATGTGGGACTCGATCCCAGGACCCTGGGATCATGACCTGAGCCGAAGGCAGACGCTTAACGACCGAGCCACCCAGGCGCCCTAGGGGTTTGTTGTTTGTACGGGTTTCAAAGGTGTGCTTCATGGCATGAAGAACAACCAGATGACAGTGGCTTCAGATGGGTCCCTTGTGTGGAGACAATGGGCAGCAGGTGTCTCCTGTTCCCTAGGAGTGAGCTTTCCATGGGCTGGGGGGCCTTGAAGAATCTTCCAGAGCTTTCTCAGCTCAGGATGAGTATCATCTATAAATGGATTCTGAATTAGATACCAGCAGCCTGAAAAACCTGGAGAAGGGCTTCTCAGGCAGGCCTCTCTGCCAAGGGGCTGAGGTTTCTGGGTTCTGGCAGCAGAAATGGCATGATTTTGCTGTTCTTGTTTTTCTTTCTTTCTTTCTTTTTTTTTTAAGATTTCTTTCTTTCTTTCTTTATTTGAGAGAGAGCGTGCGCGTCGGGGGGTGGAGGAACAGAGGGAGAGAGAATCCTGAAGCAAACTCCCTGCTGAGTGCAGAGCCCGTGTGCAGCTCAATTCCAGGTCCCTGAGATCATGACCTGAGCCAAGATCAAGGGCTGGCCACATAACCTACTGAACCACCCATGTGCCCCTGCTGTTCTTATCTTTTGACTTTGTTTCTCCCTTTTCAGAATCAGCTGGGACTATTGAACTGCTGCAGGCTGGGTGGGTGAGGGGGTTACAGTGTGGTGGGGAGGATCTATGGGGGACGTCCCTGTATGGAGAGACTGAAGGGAGATGTCTGAGGCAGAGACAGGTCACAGCTAGAAGAGTGTGTTCCTTCCTCCCCTGGTCACACTATTTTTGGTGTTGGACGCTCACAGACGTCTGCTTGTTCCAGCGAAATGTGCTCAGCTCACAGTGGATCTGGCAAGTGGGATGAGGACAACCAGCCCTGGTCGCCTGTGTTCAGCTTGTCTCCAGCTTGCTTTGGCACTGGGATGAGGCCTTGCTGGCTCCCTTACCTGTGCACAGGGTCCTGCTGGATGGGGGACTTGTGCACAGGGTCTCATGACCCGGTGATCTGTGCCAGTTCCTCCTGACAGGAAGTGGAGCTGTGTTAAGAAGGATTCTGAGACGGGCTTTGGACTAGAGTGTGGGATTGATGATACTGGCCCTCCCTACCTTTAGCTCTGCCAACTAGTGTCTCTGTGGGGAGGGTCCTGTCTTGTCTCTGAACAGATGCGGTTAATGCCCCCACCCTATCCCCCGGGTGAGCCTGGTCTGTGAGAATGGCCAGTGGATGGGGTTCACTGGTTCCCAGGTATACAGGGCAAGGCTCACAGGCTGTCAGCAGAAGTTGGGCTGGGCTGATGCTGTCCCCAAAAGACCCGAGGCTTTGGACCCCTTTTTCCTAAGGGGTGGATGGCAAATCAATAGGGTCTGTACCCCAGATCAGTGGTTCATTTTTTTTTTTTTTTTTAAGATTTTATTTATTTTTAGGCGCCTGGGTGGCTCAGATGGTTAAGCGTCTGCCTTCGGCTCAGGTCATGATCCCAGGGTCCTGGGATTGAGTCCCGCATCGGGCTCCCTGCTCCTTGGGAGCCTGCTTCTCCCTCTGCTTCTCTCTCTCTCTCTCTCTCTGTTTCTCATGAATAAATAAATATATAAAATCTTTAAAAAAAAAAAAAAGATTTTATTTATTTTTGACAGAGTGTGTGTACAAGCAGGGGAAGCAGCAGGCAGAGGGAGAGGGAGAAGCAGGCTTCCCCCTGAGCAGGGAGCCTGATGCGGGACTTGATCCCAGGACCCTGGGATCATGACCCGAGCCGAAGGCAGACACTCAACCATCTGAGCCACCCAGGCGCTCCCCAGAGCAGTGGTTCTAATTAACATTTCATTCTGGGATCTTCACATGGCTTCTGCCACCTGCCTCTCCTCTTTCTTGTCTTGGTCTCTCATGTGTAAATTCACTGAGGCCTGGATGCTTTCCGGTGATAGGAATTGCCAAGCGTGTGATCTGCTAGGCACATCTCAGCTTTGGGGAGTGGCTGGTCTGAGTGGATATGGTACTCCCTCTGTGCTCTCTCCTTGGGGCTCCCGGTGCTGTTCCCAGGGCTCAGCTAGTCAAGAGCAAGCACATCGCATGTTGCAGGTGTGGGCGTCCCTCTGCTGTTGTGAAGCTCAGGGGGCGGACAAGCTTGGGGGTGTTGCAGGCAGGTCACTGGAGGATGCAGGATGCAGGGCTCAGGCTGGGGGTGGTGGAACAGGATGCCTCACCTTGGCTGAGTTGGGGCTGATTCTGAAGCAGCCTGCAGACCTAGGAGGTTGCCACTGCCAGGTGTTCACGTGGGTGTCCAGTAGGCCTAGGCACAGAGGTTTCAGCTGCCTGAGCTGCTGTCCCTTGGACAGCTGAGGGCCAGGGTAGGGGACAATCTATATTGCTTCCAAACCTTTACTGGTGTTGACATCGCTAGGCGGCTGCAAAGTTAAGAGCAGGATACAGGGCTGGGAGGAGTAGGGGAGAAGGAGCTGGCTATACAGCGTCACCACCCTTTGGGCCTCAGTTTACCACCCTGTGGGGTAGGGGTCATCATTATATTGTGTGTCTGTGTCTTCCTTACATGCCGTAGCCCCGGCTGTCCAGGAGAATAATTAAGGCCTGAGGTATCTCAGAAAGTTAGGACTTTGCTCCTCCATTGGAACCCTGGGTGGAGGGTCTCCTGGGCACAGACACCATAGACCCCAGCTCCGTGGGTGCTCAAGGCTACAGGGTCTGTGTGAGTCCCCAGGACCTGCTGACTGGACAGGTTGGTGGCAGGACTCAGTAGTGGCTATGGAGGGTTTCCCACAGCAGGGGCTGTCTCAGGACAGCTGGCAGGACACGTTAGAGGGGGAGTGAGGACACAGCTCGTGTGCAGACACGGTTGGTCCTTAGCCAGGATGCAGCCTGGATAGCTCTGTTTGTGTAAAGTTGGGCCTGATGTTTCTTGTTACTTTTTAACCTATTGATTAGCCCTGTGGGTGGTGCTGAGCTCACCTTAGGCTTGACAGGTGGGGTTGGGAGGCCCAGAGTCTGAGCTGTGCACGCTGGCCAATTCTGGGGAGATGAGCGTTGCTGTTCTGAAAACTGGGTTCCAGGCTTGAGGGTTCTGAAGCCTCTAGCTGCTTCCCCTTCTCTCTGCCCTGGTCATAGATGAACACGACAGAAATCAGATGTGCACAGCAGTTTTATGTAGGAGTCCAGGAGGAATCCTGAGGTCTGCAGAAAATTTAGGGGAAATTTAGAAAAGCGAGCCCATGTCATCGTTTTTACTCAGGATGTGTGTTGAGATTTTAGTAACCCAGAGAGTCACAAGATTGCGCTTAAAAAACAGAACAGGAGTGGCGTCAGTTAGCCCACACAGGCAGACCTCTTAACAGAGCTGCCGGCCTCCCTGTCCTGTGCCCACTTATGGGGCCGGCCTTCCTCAACCCCTGTGCCTACCTGGCCCATCTCCACAGGGGATGAGCACCCATCACCCAGGGCCTGAAATGAAGCCGTGTGTGCATATCTTCCACGCACTGTGGCCGCCTGGTGTGTCATCCCCAGACTCTCCAGCCAAGGTGAGGCCTGGGCAGTGGGTAATGAGTGAGTGGGATGTCTACATGTGGGGTCCCAGTCAGACCTGGGCATCTGGCCCAGAGTGTATGTCCTTAACCTTGGCCAGACTGCAGCCAGGCCCCAGGTATGACCACGAAGCAAGCAAACAGCCCTCCAGCACCTGGCCCTGTGCTGGGCAGTGAGGGTCCCAAGTGAAGAGTGACAGTCTCATGGGCTCTAATCCTGCCTGTGGGCCGGGACAGCTCCCTGGAGAGAGGACCTGCAGGAAAAGTGGCATTTCTGGGCCCTGAGCAGGTGGTGGGGAAGAGCCTGTACCCTGAGGAGGCCTAGAAGGATGTGCTGAGGGAGCAGCCTGGCCCTCTCCCTTGGGTACCAAGGTCAGGGTGACAGGTCAGAGAGGGCGGGGGGGTGGCCAGGACATGCTGTACCACAGGGCACTACATGCTTCTGGGCTTCAAGACACAGTGCACTGTGCCTACACCTGGAATGCTCTTCCTCCAGGTCTTCCTGGCCTTGCCCCTGCCCCTTCCTATTTCATCTCTGGTCAGAGGGCCTCTCCTCCATGTGCCTTCCAGCACTCAGTGTTTCCCCAGAGGTCAGCCTGCTTCTGTCACAGCACACAGGGGCCCGGTGAATCATTCGTTATTGGAGGAAGGCGTGGAAGGGCCATGTCAAGGAGGGACGCGGGTCCTGTGTGATCGCCTGGTCCAGCTCACCTTGCACGTCTGTTCTGTTGCTCCAAGGGCGAGCATCTTGCTACAGGTCTGGATACCAGCAGCTCAGCTCCCGTGGTAGAGCCCTGGCCTGGTGACTCCTGGTGCCTCCTCGGTGGAGGCCTCTCCATGTTCATGGGTTTGATTTTCTCACTGTTCTCCAGCTCTGCCAGATTCCTTTTCCATAAAGAAAGCCCTGGCACCTCCTTTTCACTTGCATTATCCCGGTTCTCAGCCCAGGAAGGTGGTGTTCTCTCACAGAGCCCCATAAAGGCACCTCCGAAGCTGCCTGGAGCACCAGCATGGGCCCTCAGGGAGGACAGTGTAGTTGGACGTGCCCTGGAGTGGCTGCTCACGGCGTCGTCCTGGTAGTAGGCCTGCGCCTGGTGTGCTGCACTGATTATAACACTTTTCTTTTTGAGCGGAGTTCCCTTTTTACCAAGTAAAACCAGCTGAAAAGTGCCTCTTTATAAAGTAGGTGACAGAAGTGGGGGCCAGGGAGTCCTACCGTGTGGCCTGGCTCGGTCCAGGAGCTGGTGGCCTGTGGTGAGTTCTTGGCCCTGGGTGGTTGCGGGCAGTGCCTCCCCTGCAGGGTGCTCCCAGCCCCTGCAGCCCGCCTGTGCTGGGGGTGCCCTGGACGGCAGCATTGGGGCCGTTTGCTTGGGGCCCTGGCCTGTATGTTACCAGCAACCCGGCTCGTGCCCGGGCATGGGCAAACCTGGCCAGGCTGCTGAGTGGTTTCTCCAGGCAGGGGCTTTTGGCTTCTGCATTTATGGTCCCCAAACTTCTGTCCTAAGTTGGCTCAGAAGCAGAAAGACGGAGGTTATCTGTTTTCCTCACAGAACACTGACCATGCTGCATGCCCCATATCCTGGCACTTGGCGATGTAACAAGTAGTAAATGTCATCACTGAGGTTTGTCTTCCTTCAAAGATGGGGTTTGGGGAACTCCCATGTTTAGGGTACTAGAACGTCCTTGGTGGGGGACATTTAACTTTTCAACTCTAAACATTTGCTCCTAATTTAGCTGGTTACAGGATTTTCTGTGGTGATGGGGTTGGTGGCTGCCCTGCCTGGGGCACTGTCATCGCAGTACACCTCGGGGTGAGGCCTGCTGCTCACCAAGGCTTCCGCCTGGAGCAAGGGCTGCAGTCAGTGCAGACCTGTGCCTCTCCCTCCTCAGGGGCCTGTGCTCCTTGCCCCCCTCACCTGAGATGGCTTCCATCCTCTCCTCACTCATCCTGTCATGCCCATGCCCTGTAGAAAGTGCCCTGTCAGCATAGATAGCTCTGTGGTCCCGGCTCCCGGAAGCCTCTCTCTACCCACAGCGATGGGGCCTGTCCTGTGTTCTTGTGGCCCATCACCCCAGAGTGGCTGTGTGTGTTCCCTCGGTCCCTGCTATCCTGGAGCCCTTGTTCATCTCTGGCTGGACTGAGAGTGTGGGTTCTTTTTATTTTATTTATTTTTTCTTTTTTTAAAAGTAGGCTCCACACCCAGTGTGGAGCCCAGTGCAGGACCCGAACCCACAACCCTGAGATCAAGACCTGAGCTGAAATCAAGGGTCTGACACTTAACCGACTGAGCTACCCAGGTGCCTCGAAAGTGTGGATTCTTAATGGAGGATATTGAGCCACAGTGATAGGGGCCACTCCTGGGGCCTTCCTATCCCACAGCTCTGGGACATTTGGTGGCCTAACACAGGGCTTCTTCCACCAGTTACAAACCCCTTGTCTCTCAGCCAGCTGGGTAGCGGTGCCAACTCAGTGACACTGGGGGATGCTTGCAGTGATAGTGAGTGATTGCTGATCATGTGTCTCCCATGCCCAAATCAGCCTCCCAGGGTGCCTGGGGACTCTGCTGTTCAGACCCCAGTGTGATCTCCTCCTTGGCTGCTGAGGGCCTTTCTTTGGAAGTCTCCTTTCCAGTATCCGTGCCCTCCCTGCCTCCCCACCCTCCTACCCACCGAGAGGCACGTTCCCAGAGCCCAGGACTCTCCCCAGGACAGAGTGTGCGTGGGAGGGCAGCACACACCAGGCCTTTGCTGTGAGCCCGTGGATTTGATTGGACCTTCCTTTTCTGGATCAGTGGCTTCTGACTTTATTTTGCTTTGACATGTTGTAACCCGCTCTTGGGCACCAGCCAGGTGTGTCAGCCATACCTGCAGGAAGTACCTGGGATTGCGTTCCTTATGCACATCCTGCCAAGGCCCGTGGGTCCCACCCCACGACTCCTGTCCATCCTCGCCTGAGCAAGTGGCCCCTGGCCTGAGACGCTGGCCCAGCCTGCCCACACAGACCCAAGGGAGGGCCCAGCTCTGAGCTCTGCCCTGTGGGTTGTGCCTTATTCCCTCTACCCCCCAACTCCACCATGCCTTTCCCACTTCCTCTTGCACACCAGATTATCTGATTCTTCCTAATTTTGTGGTAGTGCTGGGCAAAAATGATACCTCCCTCTTGTTGTTTTGCTGATGACTTCTCACATGTTTCAGCCACTTGCAGCTATCTTTTCAGTCTGTGCTGTGTTCATTGCCATTTCCTGTTGGTTGGTCTGTCTTTTAATGGGGCTTTCTCCAGCATGGGTTGACCCTGGTTCTCTCTCTGAGTGCTGTCTGCTGGCTGAGAGGGTGAGGGTGAGGGTGGCATCGTGGCATGCTCATTCCTTCTCCCTGGTGTGACCCACCATGCTCCCCATGGAGCAAGATCCCCCCTCTTGCTGTGAGCTTTGGCCTCAGTTGGCGGCTGGAAGTGGCGCTTGCTTCAAGGCTCTGCTCTGGTGAATTAAAGTGTGAAGTTGGCACCCAGCGGCCTTTTGTCATTTCCTTGAGCATGACTGTGGACCCAGCTGGCTGGTGACTTTGAAGCACTCAGGCCGTGTTGTCAGGTGCTTTTCCAGGGTCTCAGGTTTACTTCACTTTATCTCGGTGACATATTAGTGAAAACACTAAAGTGGCATTTGTGGATTGGAAAATACTACTAAATTCTATGTGGCCCCTGATGGTTCCCAAAGTCCGTTCATACACATGTCACGTTCAAACCTCACAACTGCTGACTCTTGGAAGCAGGGACAGTCAGTCAGGGCCACCGTGCTGGGCCATGTGATGTGTTTTCTGTCCCTGGGGCAGAGCAAAGGCCCACCAGGAGGTCCGGGCCCCTGTGCCATGCTGACCTCTGCAGGGATAAGGGTGCGCCGTTTGCTCTGACCACACAGCCGCTTCCTTGAAGTCCATGGTTCCTCCTCTGTCCCTCCATCCCTTCCTCCTGCAAGGACTTTTCCTAGTTCTGCCTTTGTCAGAGGAGGTTGTTGGAGGAGGAAGGTGCCAACAGTCCTGCTTGGAGAAAAAATACATTCGGTGTGCAGGATTTCAGATGTCAAGACTGGAGGGTTGGTGGGGCAGCTGTGAAAGGAATCCACGACAGACATCCACGTGGTGAGTTCTCGGCATCACCTGAGGGGGTTCACTCAGATGTCGAACATGCACCAGACTTACTGTGATGTCTACCACATATGTGACAGATGTGGGAACATGAGCGTGGCTGGTAGTACATGTTTTACTTAAATGAGTACTTACTATTATTAATTGTTATTACTTTGCTGAATATTGTTTGAAGTCGTTGATGCAGTTTCGGGAAAGTTTCTGTGGTTCTGATAGTTCCCTTGGCTTGGGGGCAGTGGCACTCCCTTTGTCAGTCAGGGCCTGTCCCATCGGCTGTCCCTGGTGGGGCCTCCTGGTAAACCCAGAGAGAACTGATGCAGTGAAGTCACATGCATGTTACCTCTGCATTGCCTCTCAAGGTTGAGGGTGTAAACTTGCCAGGTCCTGACTGCAGCCCTTGAAAGTCAAGAATGGGATCATTCCCATTTCACAGATGAGAAGACTGATTAGTGCAGGCATGACATCCATCATCACTCAAGGTCATGTGGCGAGTTAAGGGGTGGTCTCCCTGACCCTGGTGGCCTTGCCTCCTTGCTTGTGTCAGGGTTGTTTTTTGTTTGTTTTTTCTTCCCCAAAGAATGTTGCAATGCTTTATTTTACAGCACTCAGAAACTTGGAAGTGGGAGCTGGAGGTCACGTGTGTGGCAGAGCTGGTTTGTGCTGTTGCATACCTTGTTTCAGTGGCCTAGTGAGTTAGATCACCAGCTCTGTGAGACCAAGCTAGAGAAGTTAAGTATCTTACTTAGGTCACACAGCTTTTATTATTTTATTTTACTTTATTTATTTATTTAAGATTTTATTTATTTATTTGACAGAGAGAGACACAGCGAAGAGGGAACACAGCAGGGGGAGTGGGAGAGGGAGAAACAGGCTTCCCGCCAAGCAGGGAGCCCAATGCGGGGCTCAGTCCCCAGGACCCTGGGACCATGACCTGAGCCGAAGGCAGACGCTTAATGACTGAGCCACGCAGGTGCCCCTATTTTATTTTATTGATTTATTTATTTTTAAAGATTTTATTTACTTTTGAGAGAGAGTGAGTGCGTGTGCACGAGTTGGGGGAGGGGTAGAGGGAGAGGGAGAAGCAGACTCCCTGCTGAGCAGGGAGCCCAGTGCAGGGCTCTATCCCAGGACCCGGGATCACGACCTGAGCCAAAGGCAGACGCTTAACCAACTGAGCCACCGAGGCACCCCGTCACACAGCTTTTAAATGGCACATCCTGAAGCGGAAGTGAATCTTCTGATCTCAGCTTCTGGGCACTGAGACAGAAGTTTTGCTTTCAGTTCCCAGTAGCTGTCAGTGGCCTAGTGCATCATTCCTGTTCTTGAGCCCTTGGTTCCCTGTCCCTACTAGGACTGGTTGATTGATGTGGAAGCTGGGCAGGGGTGCTGCTCAGATCTAGATCTCCTGTATGGAAGGGATATGACACCTTCAGGCACTGCCTCAGCTATCAAGGGAGGTCAGGCCCTTTCTCTCCAGCTCTGGGTTAGGTTTGAGTGGAGGGGGGAGCTCAGACCAGGGCAGTTTTAGTGCCTTTAACTTTGTCATTCCTGCCTTTGTGAATTTTATGTTGAGTTCTTTGTAACCCAGGCCCCTGGCTGTGTGACATTTGCTCACCTGCCAGTGTGGCGGGCAGCATGGTGGTGGTATGAGGCCAGACCAGCCTCAGGCCATGAGGGAGGGCCTTAAAAGACCTAGACAGTTAACCAGACCTCTTGTCCTGGTCAGTTACGGGTTCCTAGCCTAGAAGTTCAGAAAGGGTTTGGATTGTACTGTGCATCTCTCTGCTAATACATGCAGCTGCCCAGCGCCAGCAAGACGGTTCCGTTTTCCTTTCCTAAATAGACCTGCTGGCCCTCCTCTGGCGGACACGGCTGGCCTGGAGTCCTGCCAGGTTCTGCTCTTGTGATGGCACACATCATGAGCTGCTCCCAAAATGTAATTTCAGGCCTGAAGTAAAATGATTATAACGACCTGGTGTTGGCGAGTAGGAAGGCAGGAGACCTCATCTTTCCTTCTAGATGTTTCTTGTTACTGATGGGATGTTTGCTTACTTGGAAGACTTAATATTATAGCCACAGTGAGGCCACTGTGCTCCTCTAGTCACCAGGGCTCACCTCACTGTTCCTTCTACCCAAACTATCTTTCTTTTAAAAAGTTGTTTCTTGGATCTGACTTGGTTTTATTTATCTTTGAGCTCAGGAAACACTCCGGTGTGGCTTGTAGTCGGGTCTGGTCTGGTCCCGTCTCGTGTGGCCCTGCGAGCTGCTGAGTGGTGGCAGTGACACTTTCCCAGGGCACCCTTGGGGAGTGCTGCTGGTTCCTGAGGGTGACGGTTGCTTCATTGTGCACCCGGGTTGCAAAACGCTCCAGGGGCTCTTGCCTCATTCAGAATTTTGGCCAGCATCGTCTCAGGGTCAGTGCTTGAGCCCCTCCTGTATGCCGAGAAGGTTTCCGGATGAAGCAAGGACCTACTCTGCCCATAGGGGCTCACATGTAGCTCTCCTTCCCTCACACAGGCCACATGTCACATGCTTAGGCATGGCGGTCTCGGCTCATTGCTGTCACATTCTGACGTTTGGCTTGGGGATGCCTGTAGGTGTCTGCATGGGAACCTGGTGGGTCTGAGTTGAGTCCTCCTTCCCTTGTTATGGAACACCTCTGTGGCTGTCTTGCCTGCCCTGCTCATTGGGTCACCTGGGTAGGTTAGAGATGGAAAAATAGGCCATGTTCATGTCATTCTATCCTCCTGAGTGGGGTGTCTCACTCCCATTTAATGGTCTCTGTTTTCCACCCAAGATGAAGGCCCCATGCTGTGTGTTTGGGAGAGCCCAGAAGGGACAAAAGTGTCTTCATGCTGCCTGGAGTCCAGGGCAAGCTCCGTGGAGCTGTGGTATAGAGAGTGTCTTTTCTGGAAGGTGCAAGCAGAGCTTCCCGGCATGGCCTGATAGGCAGCTCTGGTGACAGTGGCCCCTTCTTGTCACTCTGGTCTCTCAGCTGCCTCTCACTGTCTCCTTCCTTTTTCATTTCTCAGACAAATCCTTGGGCTTGTAGAAATGGTTTGTCTTAATTGGTATAGCCCTCGCTTTCCTTCTTGGTTGCCCTAGTGGTCTGGTCTCGATGCAGTAGATGAAGGCAGCCTGTGCTTGCCTCTGCTTGTCCCTGTTGGCTTTAGAAACCACACTGGATCAGGAGCGGCAGCATGGTGAGATCACTGTGTGGCCTGGCCTGCTCGTTGAGGTACTCAGAAATGCACCTTTCATTTTGGGAGTTGGAGGGGGTCTTAGCAGGAGGAATCATGATGGTGGGGGTGGGGCACATACTTGTCCCAGCCTTTCCTGGAGTCATCTCAGCCTGGCCAGTGGGTCTTCATGGTCCTGTTTTCCAGAAGAGGAAACTAAGGCTCAGGGAAGCTTGCCCATTTGCCCAAGGCCACGAGGATAGGAAGGCAGAGGCCTGGGTGTGTGGCCTGGCCGCTGGACTCAGAGCCCTACTCTCTGCTCCGAGCTGCCCTCCCTAGCTTCGGCTTGCCTGTTGTCACCTCCCTCCCTTGGTCATTGAAGGGTCTGGGAACACCTTGGGCAGAGAGGGCAAGGGGGCACCCGTGCGCTTTAGGTCCTGCGGGCCATGCAAAATGGCATCTCATTTGGGTCAAAATGCTGGAGGTTGGCGTCAGAAGCTGCCATGCTCATTGCTGAATGATTGCTGAACTTATAAGTAGGTCACTGAGTTTACAAGATACCTGGGTTCCCTCTGGTCAGGCCTAGGTGGGGCCCAGAGGTGAAGAGAACCATGTGCTTTCACATCACAGAGTACTTGAGTTCGGGCAGGACCTCCCAGGGCTTGGCATGCTGATGCAGGTTGAGCTGAGGGCAGTGCAAGGCGCTGTCTGCCAGGGGATATGGGGAGTTGGGGCAGAAGGGGTAGAAAGGGTAGCACTCCAGGGAGCACTGTTTGTGCCAACCTGGAAACCTGTGGGAGGCTCCCAAGAAGGGGAGGCTTAAAAAAGGCCAGGCAGGGGCTAGGCAGGGGCTCCCAATAGAGCCCGGCAGGGGGGTGGGGTGGGCATTCATGTCTAGGTGTCCTCTCAGTCATGTGCTATCTTGTTGTGCCCAAGTGTACCTGTGTTAGTGATGTAATTATGGCATTTTTAGTAACTAGAACCAAATGCTCGTGAATTTGTCCGTGTTCCCTGCTGCATGGAGACCCCATATCCCACCCCTGTAGGTACCAGGAAACACTGGGATGTCAGTCCCCCAGCAGCACTGGTGTGGAGATTGGGGTATTGATGTTCCCATGCCTGAGCTAACACTTTATGTGGCTTATCTGGTGAGTCCTCACTCTGACTTTCTGCAGCCAGGAGTAAATATTGGTTCGGAAACAGATTAGTGAGACTGGTTTTTTTTTTTTTTTTGAACTCCAGTTGACTTTATAAATACCTTCCCAATGAAGCCATCCATGGCTGAACCTCAGTTGGGGCAGGTCCTGTCAAGACAGCGAGTCGTGGGCAGGGGCCTTGGTCTTTTCTGGACACGGATCCCTCTCAGCTACCCAAAATATGTAGAATTACCAAAGCAATGCACTACGCAGAGAGCAAATAAAGCGTTAAAGAGAAATGTGTGACCTAGTAACACATTTACTGTTAATGTGTTAAATGAGATTTACTTGCTGCTACTTATATTGTAGTTTAGAAATAGTAGTGAGTGAAATGACATTTGAAGGCATTGGCACAACTGTCATTTGATGTGCTAAAGCATATCAGAGTTGATGCTCCCTGTACTGCTACACGGTTGACCCTTGACCAATGTGGGGATTCGGGGCGCTGACCCCGCCACACAGTTGAAAATCGGTGTATGGCTTTTTTTTTTTTTAAAGATTTTATTTATTTATTTGAGACAGAGAGAATGAGAGACAGAGAGCATGAGAGGGAGGAGGGTCAGAGGGAGAAGCAGACTCCCTGCCGAGCAGGGAGCCCGATGCGGCACTCGATCCCGGGACTCCAGGATCATGACCTGAGCCGAAGGCAGTCGCTTAACCAACTGAGCCACCCAGGCGCCCCGGTGTATGGCTTTTGACTCCCCAAAAACTTAACTAATAGCCTACTATTGACCAGAAGCTTTACCTAAAACATAAACAGTCAGTGTATGTTTTGTATGTCATATGTATTATATACTGTATTCTTGCAAAGTCAGCTAGAGAAAACGAAATTTTTTTTTAAAGATTTTCTTTGTAAAAAAAAAAGATTTTATTTATTTGACAGAGAGAGACAGAGTGAGCACAAACGGGGGGAGGGGCAAAGGGAGAGGGACAAGCAGACTCCCTGTGGAATGGGGAGCCCAACGGGGGACTCAATCCCAGGACCCCAAAGTCACGACCTGAGCCGAAGTCAGATGCTCAACTGACTGAGCCACTCAGGGGCCCCTGCTCCCTTCTTATTTGATGAGGGTCCTGGGTTCAAGTGTGTGCTCTGCTGCTTACTGAGCAGGTGACCTTGAGCAAGTTGCTTGGCTTCCCTGAGCCTGTTTCCTCATCTGCCTGAAACTGACCCTGGACATGCATGGCCTTGTACACAGGAGGTCCCCATGGTCAGGCTCTTGAGGGCCAGGGGCTCTGGGCACCTGGCAGAGCCCATGCTGCTCTCTGGCCTCACCACACAAGAGGCGGGTACCACTGCCCCGTGTGCTTTGCAGGATGAGCCCAGTTTGGCGCCATTTTTCACTGGGCAGTGTGCTCGAAGGGATGGCCATCTCTCTGTGGAGCAGTCAGTTGGTGGACCTTGGTGGATGCTTATGCATGACTTAACCCAAGAACAGGACTGATCCTTTTGCGTCATGGGAGCCAGGCGGCGGCTGCCGTGCCTAAAGCAGCAGTGTGGGACGAACTTCCCCCAGCTGCTCACCTGCCAGGCGCCCTCAGGGGGAGGGTAGTTGAGGATGCTTGCCACTCAGATGCTCTTCAGCTGGCCTCTCAGCGCTTGGAGGGGCCACACTCAGCACCACATGGGGATAGTAGGCAGAGTGCCTTTCTTGGGATAGTTCTGGAGCCCGTGCCTGAGATTATAGCTGGGTGGGTAGATAGGCTCTGTCCCTCTGGGCTCCACAGCTCCTGAGCCTCCAGAGTTGGAAAGTGCAGATTATTCCAGGAAGGTCCATTCTCTTTGTCCAGGTGATAGAGGATCTTGTTGTCCCAAAGACAACAATTAGGCCCCCTGGAAGCCAAGCCAGGATCTGAAGGGATTGATCTGTTCTTGGCTCTAATAGTGATGAAAGCCGAGCGCCTGGCAGCTGCAGGGGACCTCATTGAGGAGACATGGTGACGCTCTGTGGGTGCAGGTTGCAGGGTGTTGTTTGGTCCTGGAGCCTCCCTGTAGGACCTAGCCCAGCTCAGCCTTGGCCAAGTCAGGTTCTGTTTCTTAAAAGTAAAAATGCACGGATTTGATGCAGCCTGCTTTGTGTCAGACCCAGTGAGGGTGAGAGCTTTCCTGAGACATGCCTCTAGTAACTAGGGGCCCATATCTGAGCCAGCTGGCTGCTATGAGCCTGACCCCCAAACCCTAAGTCTGGCTCCCTGCACAGTGCCTGCTCACTCCTTCCGGAGAAGGAATACCACGGGCTGAGGGCAGCCAGGTCGGCTTTCTGAGGCCTCACTTGTACCCACCTCACGTGCGTTGGTCATATCTACTCTGCTCTCATTTAGAGTGTAGGCCCGGTTGAACCCTGGGCCCAGTGCCCTCCCTCTGGTGTCTGCAAGAGTGTGTTGCCAATGACCGAGGGACTCAGAACTGCAATGTGGGTGGACCCAGACCTCCAGACAATTTTGACACCTCTTTGAGATGTTTGGAGTGTTTTGGCTCAAAATATCAGAGCTTCTAGAACAAGAGAGGGTGACCCAGCTCTCTGGGGAGGTTGGCTTGTCCAGACGTTCCCCTAAAGCCTCAGGGATGTCTTTGGAAGTCTTAGAAGGGACTTCCCAGGTGAACCTTGCCCTGTGTTCCAAGGTCGAGTCTCTGAACCGGCCTTCTGGCAGAAGCAGCCTCCTTGGCTCAGAGGCAGTCCCCATTCCCAGGGCCCTGGTTGGCAAATGTCAGGGTCTGCCTTCTCTGTGTTTCTGAGCAGTTAGGATTTACTCCAGTGCACTGATAAAGCTGGCAGAGGGTGTTGAGCACGGCCTGGAGCTGACACCCAGGCCGGCTGGAGGCTGGCGTTATCTGGAGGCTTCGCTGGGGCTGGAAGGAGTGGAGAGGCTGTGGAATCACAGCGCGTGCCCAGGTGACAGGGCTGGACCAACGCTGGGCGCTGAGGCTGGGAAAGGTCCCTGACCTGGTGGCTCCCGAGTTGCAGGTCATGCTGTGTGTGTGGCAGGGATGTAGGAGAGTGACCTTTCACTAGGCACTGACCAGAGGCCATGGGGTACCATTGTGCCCCGAAGAGAAGAGAGGGCTGGGTTTGCAGCCAGGGCTTTTCTTTGTCTGTGATTTGGGCCTGTGTCTCCGGGGACAAGTTTGTGGCACTTTGCAGGGGGCTGGCTGTGAGACGGAAGACGTGCAAGCTGCGCCCACTGGGAGATGTGGAGCATCAGGCAGCCGAGTCCCGGGGATCCCCCCCAGAGGACCCGTTGACGTAGGTCAGGCCCTCAGCTTCCTCCACTGTCACTCGATCCTCTATCAGGTGTCTGGGGAACGGGGCTGTCATGCCCCCCACCCCTGCCCACCGGGCTCTGGGGGCAGAGTGAAGGTTGACACTGAGTTCAGTGCCTGGTGTGATGAGTTTTAGTTGAGTTAGAAAAACAAAAGAAGCCCACCCAGCACTCAGGCTCCTCATGAGGCTGTGTCAGGAGAGCATTGGTGCAAAGCGCTCTGGGTGCTTTTTTGCTCGTTGATCCGTGTTTCCCGTGTATTCATTGGCCTGGTCAAGGACTGTGTGAGAGAGAGGAGAGGCTAAGGACACACCTTCCTGAGGTTGGCTTCTGCCTAGACAGAGGAGTCTCGGGTCCCAGGAGCAGAGTGAGGGGCCAGGGACTGGGGTTCTGTGCCTGAGCTTGCTCTGTCCCAGAAGGTGAGTGGTAACACAGAAAAGACGAGACTTGAGGTTTGACAGTTTGGCCATTTGCCACCGTGGGGACAGAGGGACCGAGTGCAGCGTGTGGACCTGGCCCCTCCTCAGGCTGTGCTCAGCACTGCAAGCTACGTGCACTGCGGACGTGCAGCAAATAGCGAGGTAGGGCAGCTTCTTAATTTTTCTACTTGAGGAAAGGCAGAGGGGAAAGATGAAATAGTAATGAGACATAGGTGTTGAAAAGAAGGCCTGACCCAGGCACGGGTTGCACAACTCAGAGAGGTGGCAAGGGCTGGTAGCTCACGATAGCCACACTCCCCTGAGAGCAGACCTGGGACTGTGGGCGCATCTTGCAAAGGGCCGTGTTTTCTGTTGATGGAGCAGGGCTCAGTGGCATAGAAGCACTTCAGTGTGAAGAGTTTTGTTTAGCAAATGTTTGTCTCATCCCATTATCATGGGATCATGCACCTTTCACAAGGAGTTTGGATAAATTGTGAAATTGGATTAAGATCAAGTGGGGTGGTGACTGAGCATGAGCCATTCAGGGACCCCAGGGCTGGTCTTCCTGTGAGGTTGAGATAAGCTCTGCTTGTGGAGTGGGGACCCCAGCCCGGCCCCCCCCCCCCCCCCCGTGACCTCCAGCAGCCTTGTCTTCTCTTTGTGTCTCATTTTCCTCACTTGTAACAGTGGTTATCTGATACCTGAGTAGTTGAAGGTGGGGTTTTATGATGGAGGCTGGTTGTTCGAGATATCACAAGTTGTTGTGTTCGATTTGGCTGCAGATGCTGTGCCGAGCCTGTGCCTAGCGCATCCATGTAACGCCCGCTCTGGTCAGGGCTCAGATGCTGCCCACCCTCATCTGAGTGGAGCATGTGCCAGACCCTGCCCTGCTGGTCCTTCTGCACTTCCGGGGTCCCGATGTACCCTGTGTTCTGATTCACTTGGTGTCCCAGCTGTAGGGTCATTGCTTTGGGCACCCAGGTGTAGTCGTGTTGGCTGATATACAAGGGGACACAGGGAACCTGGTGGGGGAACGGTCTTGGCCCTGTATGGCCCCGGCCCAACTTGTTGGCAGTACCAGTGTGTAAGCTCGAAGCAGTGAGAGCTGTAGTTCAGGGTGAGGGGCCGGTGTGGTGGAAGGAGGACAGTACCTAGCCCACCCCACCAGGGTCATGAGACTAAGTCCAGACGGTGTCTGAGTGGTCAGCATCCAGGGAGCTTCTGTGGTCATGATCCAGAGTGTACCAGACACGGGAATCTGAGAGAGACACTTCAGTGGGACTAGGAGGGTTGGAAGGCTGGACCCAGCAGTTCCCTAGAGCTTCTTCTCTGGGAAAGGAAGGGAGAGTTGGTAAGAATGACAATTTAGATTTTCATAAAATAGAACTATTTAAAAAAAGAAAAAAATGGTAAGTGCCACTTCATCAGAATTAAGAACTTCTCTTTGAAGGACACCGTTATAAGAAAGAAAAGACAAGCTGTGGACTGAGAGAGACTTGGCAAAACTCACGTGATAAAGCTCTTGTATCCAGACATACAAAGATCTCTCAAAACACAGTACTAAGAAAATGACCCAGTTTTTAAAAATGCACTACAGCTTTGTGTAGCTTCACCATGAAGATGCGAGAATGGCAAATTAGTCCATGAAAGACGCTCCACATGTGGTCAGTAGGGAAATGCAAATTGAAATCACAGTGAGCCTACACTGCCCAACTTTGAGAATGGCTAAAATAAAACAGCTGACAGTGCCAAATGCTGGTGTGGACAGGGCGCAGGTGGACTCTTTCTCATTGCTGGTGGGGACGCAAAATGATGCGGCCACTCTGGGAGATGGTTTGGCAGCTTCTTGTAAAGTTAAACAGACACTTACCAAGGACCTCCCAGTTGTGCTGTTGGGTGAAACGAAAACTCGTGTCCGTACAAAATCCTGTATGTGAATGTTTATGGCAGCTTTATTCATTAGTCCTCAGAACAGGAGATGAGCCTTGTGTCCTTCAGGCAGCAAATGAAGGAACAAACTGGTATAATACAGTAGGTTAACAATAGTAAAAAGGAATGGACTTTGGAGAGGGCAGCATAGATGAATCTCAAAGGCATTCTGCTAAGTATGTGTGGTCAGCTGGATAAGGGTCTGATAAATGTCCAGGACTCAACCCCTAGAACTTGTAAATGTGACCTTAGATGGAAAAAAGGACTTTGTAGGTGGGATTTAAGTTCAGAATCTTTAGATGGGGAGATCATCCTGAATTATCTGGGTGGGCCCTAAATGTAATCACAAGTGACCTTGTAAGAAAGAGGCAGGAAGGGGCACCTGGGTGGCTCAGTTGGTTAAGCCTCTGCCTTCGGCTCAGATCATGATCCCAGAGTCCTGGGATCGAGCCCCGCATTGGGCTCCCTGCTCAGCAGAGAGCCTGCTTCTCCCTCTCCCTCTGCTGCTCCCCTGCTTGTGCTCTCTCTCTTTGTCAAATAAAATCTTAAAAAAAAAAAAACGCAGGAAGAGATTTGACACAGAAGAGAAGGTGGTGTGACCACAGAGGCAGAGATTGGGGTGATGTGGCCACAAGCTGAGGGATGCCTAGGGTTCCAAGAGGCTGGAAGAAGTGAGGAAGGACCACCCCCTAGAGCCTCTGGACAGAGTGCAGCCCTGTCCACACCTGGATTTCAGCCGGGGAATACTGATTTCAGACTTCTGGCCTCCAGGACTGTGAGAGAATACATTTCGCTTGTTTTCAGCCACCAAGTTTGTGGTGATTAGTTACATTGGCCACAGGAAACTAAGACGGTATGATTCCATTTATGTAACCTGGGAGAGGCTCAACCATAGGGACAGAAAACAGATCTGTGATCGCCAGGGACTGGGGATGGTGGAGGGTTGGAGTACAGGTGGGTATAGGGGGAATCAGCAGAAAGAAGGTGGCCCTTCTAGTCTGCCTTTATTTGCTGACCCAAGAAGAGCAAACAAAACATGCAGGGGTGGGGGTTGTCCAGATCACAGTTTCAGGTGATTTGCATCTTTTTTTTTTTTTCCTAATCCTCAAACTTTTCTAAACCTCAAACAATACTCTGTGTACCTCCATGAATTTAGATCGAAGTATGTGTGGTGCTGGCCATTGTGTGGGTCCTGATTTACACCTGGCTCTTGGCTGCTTGGAATCTCTTTTCTTGCTTTTTAGATACAATTTTTTTTTTAACGTATTTATTTATTTTTGAGAGAGAGAGCCCACGAGCAGGGGGAGGGGCAGAGGGAGTAGACTCCAGGCTGAGCAGGGAGCCCAACACAGGACTCGATCCCAGGACCCTGGGACCACGACCCGAGCCGAAGGCAGATGCCCAACGGACTGAGCCACCCAGGCGCCCTCTTTTCTTGCTTTGGTGTGTCCCTCCACATAGTGATGAATGTGCTTCCGTTCTCCCTGTCTGTACTTCACGGAAATGGCCCCTCACGGTCCCAGACACTGTCTAAGCTCTCCACAGCCTCGGCATCCTGCTCAGAGTCTGCCAGGAAGTTGCAGGGAGGATTCCTTGAAAGGAGTTTCCCAATTGTTTGTGCTTTACTGGAAAGGGGGGGACAGTTGCCAGGAGGTCAGCAGCCAGGCCTTTTCTCAGGACTTAACTGCCCCCTTTCCTGGCCGCATTCTGCTCAGGAGCAGATTGAGTGATTGATCACAGCCCCTGAGAAGTGCTGGTGTGCTTCACTTGTGCTTTGCCAAGAGGGACACCCTTTAAGGAGGAACAAGCTCTTTTCGGCCCATTTTCCACAGGCACCTCTGTGTTCTGGGGGTCAGGTCATGCAGATTGCAGGGAGCATGTTTCCCTGGGTGGAGTTCAGTGCTGCTTCCCACACAGGGCCCGTGGCGGACGTCCTGGGGCTCTGTCCAGGTCAGGCCAGTCCTCACTTGTCCTACCTCTGCCGCCTCTGTTCTCCTTCCCCAGATGATGTGCAGACTCCGTGCTTTTCTCTCTCACTGACCTGGCCCCATGTCCATTCTATGTGGTATGGGAGGTCTCGTACATGTGCACTTTTTATTAGAAACCTTTCACATGGGAGTGTTAACGTGTGGAGATGACAGCGATGAGAACGATCGGCCCTGTGCCATCACCCAGCCTTGCCCTCTGTGAGTGCCTGACCCTTCTCGGTCCAACTCTTCCCCCTGCTCTTCCCTGTTCTGCTTGTTTAGTTTTGCTGGAGCATTTGTAAAACAATCCCAGGTATCTTTTCCTTTCACCCTTGGCTTTGTCAATGACTGCGTTGATTGTTAACTGATATGGACTGTTCCTTTCAGATGCAGTCTTTACTGAGCTCTGTGAGAGCGCTGGAGAACAGCCCCTGGCACCCTTGCGGGCTGTCTCTGCTGCGTCTTCTCTTGGCTGGGTCCATGCAGAGCCACATGTGATGTGCATGTCAGGTCTGGTAATTTATAGCACTCCGTCCTTCTTCCTTTTATGCCATCCATCTGTTGAAGAAACCAGGTCATTTGTCCCGTGGAGTGTCCCACGTTATGGCCCACGTTCTGCTCTGAAGATTGCTTTCCCCTTTGTTTTCCTCATGGCAGCAGTTAGCTCAGGGCTTCTCTGCCTCAGCACTGCTGACATTGGGGGCTAGAGCACTCTGGGGTGGGGCTGTTGTGGGCACAGCATCCTGGGCCTCCTTGCACCTGATTCCAGGGGTGCCCTCCTCCCCAACCAAGTATGTCTCTGGACTTCACCACTGTCCTCTGGCAGGATCACCTGGTTGAGAACCCTGAGTGTAACTCAGTGCCTTACCCAGTGTGCTTCCTGGACCTGGAGGTGGATTTTGTAAGCTACGTCCTGTGGCTTCACCCGTGAAGTGCTCTTCTCCGTGGAGAGCTATATGGGGATTCTGGCCATGGTGAAGTTCTAACTCACCCTCTCCCAGTCCTAGCTTAAAGGGGTCTTGGGCAGCACTCCATGCCTCCTCCCACGGGGCTACCTGTTCCCCTGCTCTGCTTGCTCCCTATGTCTTCCTACCTTCATCAGCATCTTTATGATACCTGTGGGAGCTGCTTGGGGACAGAAGACTGCAGGCTGTTCTGTGGTGATGCCTCCTCACTGCCCACCCCCACCAGGCCTCCTGACGCCCCCTGGGCTCTTGGCTAAAGCACATCACCAGCAGTGACACCTGTCCCAATGAACTCCTGGTTTCAGACCTTACACACGTCCAATAGGAGATGGCGTTCTGCTACGCAGGGTCCTGATAGGGCCAGTAGGGGGGGCAGCCCTCCATGCCTGCTGCAGTCACTGCAGTCGCTGGGCTGCTTGGCCCCTGGGGAGGATGTGACCTCTGAGCCTATGGTGGGAGTGACGTGACCCCTCAAGAGGGTCTGCAGAGACTAGAGGCATCGTGTGTAACTTTGCCAACCTGAAGCACAGCCCACACAGGCACTGAGCCTGACATATGCAGACAGGTAGTACCGTGTCCCAGAGACTGTTCTAGGAAGTTACATTACCTGGTGACCTGCTAATTACAGTCTGGGGAATAACGCGGAAGCTGCCAAGGCAATAGGGAAATGGGCAGCACCCCAGCTAGTCTATTGGACCCTCCTGGCCTTGACGTGTTCGCCGCCTTTTACTTTCTGTCCTGCTGAGGAGGCAAGGTAACAGGGTGGCAAGGCTTCCCTAACAAATGGTATGTCCCTGGTCCCATGAGCTCTTGTCCCCTGCAGGGAACAGCCAGCCAGAAGGCAGTGGTGGGGCATGTTAGCACGGTGAGCCCATGCATTGCCAGGGTGTCCCAGCTGCTGGGGGCCAGGCCAGGCGGGTCCAGAGGGTGAGCACTGGTCCTGCTGCGAAGGCATCTCTGACAAGGGCTCTGGCTGCTTGCTCCACAGACACTGTTGGTGCCACACCTTGGGGGGAAGTCCACGAGCCCAGGGGAGGCCCTGCACTCACCCCACGGCTGCTGACTTGTTTGCAGCATGCCTTCTTACCCAGGGCTTCTGTCCCGCTGCTCCCTCTGCAGCCCCGGCTGCTCCGCAGCTCCGCCCCAGCCTCGGCCCCGCCCTCGTTCGGGTCTGCTCGCTCGCTCTCTTTTTTTTTTAAAGATTTTATTTATTTATTTGACAGAGAGAGACACAGCGAGAGAGGGAACACAAGCACGGCGAGTCAGGGAGGGAGAAGCAGGCTTCCCGCTGAGTGGGGAGCCCGATACGGGGCTCGATCCCAGGACCCTGGGATCATGACCTGAGCCGAAGGCAGACGCTTAACGACTGAGCCACCCGCGCGCCCCAGGTCTGCTCTCTTGCCATGTCCACTGTACCCCTCACTTGATCCTTCCATGTGCAGTCAATGGCCACGTGCTGGGGTGGCCTGTGTCTGGTTGTCCTGCCCTGCCTGCCATGCTCTGTGAGGCATGGCCTGGGGCCTGAGGGACTCGGGAAGTGCCCCTCGAGTGCATAAAGGGGTAAGTGTCCAACCACGCTAGAGGTGCATGGCCAGCGTGTCCCGCAGACAAATATGCAGAGTCTGGCTGCTCTACCCCCCAGGGCCGTGGCTCAGGGAGGTCGGGGTTAGCTTGGCACTGGGAGAACGCAGCCCTCCAGTTAACCTCGTGCTTCAGGTCATATGGTGGCAGGACCCTGGGATAGTTTGCTTCCATCTCCCTGCCCCTACCCACCCAGGTCCTTGTGCCTCACTGCCACCCTTTCAAGGCTGCACTTCCAAATCCTTACTTCATCACTGTTTATGCCTTCAACAGACAGTGATCTACAGAAATGTCACCACAAGATAAAGTCTTCCATGTTCATACACATATTCCCTGTGCCCCAGTGCTCTTCATCCTGGGTGCAGATCCACGTGTCCATCTGGTGCCACGTTCCCTCCTCCTGAAGGACTTCCAGAACCTTCCTTGCAGTGCAGATCTACTGCAGAGATGATCTCAGCCTTTTTCTGCCTGAACAAGTTTTTGTTTCACCTTCTCCTTCACTCGATAAGGAACTATAGGTTAGCATTCATTGCTCTTGCCTCAGTCATTTACAGATGTCCTTCCACGGTCTCTAGGCTTTTTTCTGATACTTGGTCTTGTGAGTTATCTTTGCTCCTTGGTTCTCACAGCATGTCAGTCAGCGGTCATACTGATTTGCTTATGGTGTGCTGTGACATGGTTCTTTGTTTTCCTGCTGGAGCTTCTGGAATCTATGGAATTATTGTGTTCCTCACATTTGGGCCATTATTTCCTCAGATATCAAGCTCTTGGGATTCCAGTTATGCATATGTTGGAACTCTTGGTACCATTGTCCCATGGTTCACCGAGACTGTGTTCATTTTCCTGTAGACTTTTTTCTGTGTATGATTCATTTTGGATAGTTTTTGGTAGTTTGTCATCAGGTTCATAACCTTTTCTTCCACATAGTCTAATACATATTTTTTTAATTTTATTTATTTATTTTGAGAGAGAGAGAATGAGAGACAGAGAGCATGAGAGGGAGGAGGGTCAGAGGGAGAAGCAGACTCCCTGCCGAGCAGGGAGCCCGATGCGGGACTCGATCCAGGGACTCCAGGATCATGACCTGAGCCGAAGGCAGTCGCTTAACCAACTGAGCCACCCAGGCGCCCCCACATAGTCTAATATTAATCCCACTTCGTGAGTTTTTCTTTCCAGATATTTCATTTCTCAGCTCCAGAAGTGCCATGTGGCTCTCTCCTCATACCTCATATTTCTCTTCTCACCAGTTCAAGTTTCTTTTAAACCCTTGAACATTTTTCAAATGTAATGGTTACTCTAAAGTGAAGCCCTTGTCTGTCAGTTCCATTGTCTTTGTCCTTTGTGAGTCGATTTTCATTGGCTGAATTTTCTCCTGGGTTGAGGGGGGGGGTCACATTTTTCTATAACTTCACATGTCTGGAGGTTTTTGGTTTTGGATACTGAGTGTTGTGAATTCCATGGGGTCATGTGCTGGATTTCGTTGTTCTTCTTAAAGTGTGTTGGTTCTGCTGCTGGCTGCTGGCGGGCAGTTTGGTTAGTGGTGGGTCAGCTGATCCTGCGGAAGCTTGTTTCTGAGATTTTCTAGTAAAGGGAACTGAGTGAAGCATTTACTTGAGGGCTAGATTAGCTCCACTGCCGAGTGGGGTACAGTGAGAACTCCCTTGGACTGGCAACGCAGAATGGCCTCTCGTAGGCCATATCCTCCGGCTTGGGGCCCTGCCTCTGGGAAGTGCCCGTGAGCCTTCAAGGGGAGCAGCTCAGGGCCCTGTGCAGGCTCTAGGAGAGGCTTCTGCACTGCCCCCTCCTCCATGGGCCTTTGCCCACACATCCAGCCCCTTCAGCCTCCCCAGCCCGTGATCTGGAAAGTTTCTTGAGGCACTGAGCTGGGCGGTCAGAGGCTGCCACAGGGGCCTACGGCATTTGGGGGTCCCCTCGGCCTGCCTGCCCCACCCTGAACCTGACTCAAAGGGAAGATTAAGAATTGGTGAATTTGGGGCACCTGGGTGGCTCAGTCGTTAAGTGTCTGACTTCGGCTCAGGCCATGATCCCAGGGTCCTGGGATCGAGCCCCGCATCAGGCTCCCTGCTCGGTGGGGAGCCTGCTTCTCCCTCTCCCTCTGCCCACCCCCTCCTCATGTTCTCTCTCTCTCTCAAATAAATAAATAAAAATCTTTAAAAAAAAAAAAAAGAATTGGTGAATTATGCAGCCAGCTTTATTCCAGTAGGTTCTTGGAGGTGACAGACTTGATGCGTTTTGAGTCATTCAAATTAAACATATTTGCTTTACAGTAAATAGCTGAGAACTTTTGTTTAGAAAAATAAAAACCTTACTTTGATCTAAAAACAGATTTCCATTGCAAGTAGCAACCCCCTCCAACAAAACAATGTGTGTCAAAGGCCACTTTAGTGGATGTTGGACACACACAAGTGGTTTCAGTACATTTTAGAACTCTTTAGAGATTTCTCTTTTCTTAAACCTTCTTGTAACAATTTTGTTATGCTTCATTGAAATGTTCCGGGGCCTCTGAGCTGGGAATTTGTGGCAGGTGGGGTGGTCACATGCCAGTGTGCAGGACACTCCAAATCAGATTCCTGCAGCCCTTGGAGAGGCGACCCACCTGGCGCCTGTGGTTCCTCCTGGTAATCTTAGGGGGGTGGGGCACAGTGGTGAGCAGGTGCCCCATGTAGAAGAGTCTGCACAAAAGGTCAAGGTAGGGGCGCCTGGGTGGCTCAGTCATTAAGCGTCTGCCTTCGGCTCGGGTCAGGGTCCTGCATCGGGCTCCCTGCTCTGCGGGGGCCTGCTTCTCCCTCTCCCACTCCCCCTGCTTGTGTTCCCTCTCTCCCTGTCTCTCACTCTCTGTCAAATAAATAAGATCTAAAAAAAAAAAAAAAAAAGTCGGGCGCCTGGGTGGCTCAGTTGGTTAAGCGACTGCCTTCGGCTCAGGTCATGATCCTGGAGTCCTGGGATCGAGTCCCGCATCGGGCTCCCTGCTCGGCAGGGAGTCTGCTTCTCCCTCTGACCCTCCTCCCTCTCATGCTCTCTGTCTCTCATTCTCTCTGTCTCAAATAAATAAATAAAATCTTAAAAAAAAAAAAAAGTGAAGGTAGTCTGCCCTGGGGTGGAGGAGCTGATGGGCAAGAGCCGCAGCTGACTCAGGCAGCCTCATTAACCCAGATTACCAAGGGTGGGCCCTGCTGGGCCTGTAAATGTGGCTATGACTGTGACCGGCTGCCCACTGTTGGGTGGCGTGGCCCGTGACCTGAGTGCCGTTAGAACACACCTTGTCATCCAGTGAGTGTGAGGGCACTAAGGGCTGCTTCTCCCTTTGTTCTAATGTCCTACCAGGTGGGGCCCCTTTCCCCCTGCCTGCACAGGGCTGGCGGAACTTATTTGGGTCTGGTCCTGATGCCTGTTTTTGTTAGTGGCTATAGACGGGGCCTGTGGGGAGTCATCCAGGTATGTATGTGATAGTAACAAGTGAATTGCTCTGCTGTTGACAAGAAGAGCCTGGTTCTTCTGCTGGAGGGAGGAGACACCATGAGAACCAGGGGCCTGGTTTTGTGATGATAGCCAGGCTGCTTGGGGACATGGCCTTGGCATTGTTTTTTTTTTTTTTAAGATTTTATTTATTTATTTGACAGAGAGAGAGACAGTGAGAGAGGGAACACAAGCAGGGGGAGTGGGAGAGGGAGAAGCAGGCTTCCCGCCGAGCAGGGAGCCCGATGCGGGGCTCGATCCCAGGACCCTGAGATCATGACCTGAGCCGAAGGCAGTCGCTTAACCAACTGAGCCACCCAGGCGCCCCTGGCCTTGGCATTGTTGAGAAGGCCTGGGTTTTTAGGCCTCTCTGCCAGCTTCTCCAATGGGTAAAGTCACCGCCGTTGGGGAATAAGTGATTGCAGGAAAGGAGTCCTCTAGATAATTTGCTTGGCAGCTACCACGCCAGTTAAACGCTTCACTAAGTGGCTCACAGGGAGCGTGTGGTCCAGGGGGAGGGTGGCCCACCACGCCAGCTGGTGTGGTGCTGGTTTTTGTCTGCCAGGCACTGCTGGGGCTGCCCTGGTGGAGTTCCTTCTGGGGAGATGCACCCTTTTGGATTCCTCCCCATTATTACTCTAAATCCAGACTTGTATCATCACCATTGTCATGTCCCCTGTCCCCCAAGCTCCTCCCCCAACACAGGCCTTGCCCTGTGTTGATAGACACGCAAGGCACTAGAGTTAGCCCTAGGCTGGCTCCTACACGGGGGCCTGGGCTACCAGACATGGGGGTGCAAGAAGCAAGCCCCAGGTGCTCTCTGCCACTGTGGCATCCCGTGTGTCTGCTCTGGGCTTTGTACCTGCTGTTCCCTCTGCTGGGAGCAGCCTGCCTTCCTGTCTTTGATGATCAGGTGAGGTCGGTAGAGAGTTCCAGAGGACTGCTTTGCCTTAGCATTGCCTTTGCTGGGTGTTCTTGTATCTTCTGCTGTTTCCTTCCATCTACTCTATATCCTGCACTGAAAATGGTTAACAGACCGGAATATCTCCTCTGGGTGTTCAGGAATCTTCTGTGTTCAGGTGATGTTGCTCAAAGCCCAGGAGTCTTCAGAGAAAGACCCTCTGTGAGCCTGAGGGCAGGTCACAGCTGTCATGGAGGTGTGTGGATGGCCCATGGAACTTACCTGCTTTAGGCGTAGGGTCTGTGAGTGTAAATACACCACCCTAGACGTCTAGTTGCCTCCGGCAGCCTGCAGCCACTGCCCGCTCCCACCCATGGCCCAGGCACTCACTAATCTGCTTTCTGTCTCTTTAGTTTTGCCTTTCCTGGAAATTTACATGAACAGAATCATCCGATGCAGGATGTCCTATGTTGAGGTACTCTTACTTAGAGGCTTTGAGGTTTGTCCATGTTGTGTCCATCAGGAGTTCGTTCCCTTTTATTTCTGGGTAGTATTCTTTTGTTACTTAGTCCACCAATTGATGGGTATTTGGGTTGTTGCTACTTTTTGGATACTAAGAGTAGTTCTGCTGTGCACATTTCTATATACGTTTTTGTGTAGACCTATATTTTCATTTCTCTTGGGTCTGTCCCTTGGAGTGGAAATGCTGGGTCATATGGTAACTGTGTTTAACCTTTTTTAGAAACTACCAGATCGTTTTTCACAGTGGCTTTGCCGTGTGCATTCCCACCAGCGTGTTGGGTATTGTCCTTTTCGTTTTAGCCGTCCTGATAGGTGCATGGTATCTCTCTGTGAAACCTGCACTTCACTGATGACTAGTGGCCTCATACGTGCTCATTGGCCACCTGCAGGTTTTCTTTTTGTTCTCTATCTTTAACCCAGTTCCAAGCAAAGGCCTCTTAAATGTTGTATCTCCAAGGGCCTAGCTGGTCCGGGGACCCCACAGGTGCTGTGTTTCTCATTCTCTGAATGTCAGCCCCAGGGGTGGGGGGTGACGGGCAAGGTCAGGTTGTGGCTTATAGGATGGGTCAGCTGGTCCTGAGCCTGCTTTGGGGAAAGCCTGGCGTCTGTCTTCAAAGCACGGCGACCCTCCAAAGCAGGGGTTGGTTTCGGTCCTGGAGCAGGACAGGGGGCTGGAGGATGTCCCATATCTGACAGCCTGGCAGTGAGAGGTGATGTGCTTTGGAAATGTAGGGTGGTTTCTAGGGTGTCAGATCCTATGGGAGTAAGTGCTGATGCTTGGTGTGATCTCTCAGGACATTTGGAAATTCTGCTGCCCCAAGTTCACTGACAAACTGCTCCAGTGACAGTCCTTGAGATTTGGCAAAAGAGAGGGCTCTTGGTAAACAAAGTGTGTGGGAGGGTGGTGGGGGGGAGTACATGTACGGCTTGTGTGGTCCCAGCTGCTGAGCCATGTCTGCCTCATACGACTACAACCCTCAGCCCAGCAGCTGATGGACCCATGCACCCCGAGAGGCCAACCTGCCTGTTGGTTGGTTCTTCCCGTGATTCTAGAGAGCTACTTCACCCACCCAGGGCCTGTGGTGGGCCTGACAGTCTGGGTGGGGAGCAGGCAGGTAGTCCAGACAGCTGGTGTCTGGGGCCAGCTGGGAGGGTCTCCTTTCACTGCCGGTGGGGCTGGGGTGCAGGCCCGAGGGGCAAGCTTGGATGGAGATGCGAGAGCCCAGCGTCTGGAGAAGGCCGGGGAGGATAGTGGGCACAGAAGCGAGGAGGGTTTGGGGACTGAGAGGGAAGGGGTTGTGGTGACAAACTAGGGCCACGCTGTGGGGTGATATGTGCCGTACAGAAGGTGGGTGCTTAGGCCCAAGATGGGTGAGAAAGAGAGGTGCGACCCTCCATCTGGATCCGTGTTCTTTCTAAAATTCTGACAGAAGGCTGATCTCTGAATAGCTGAAGCTTAAAGTATTTTGAGTTTTTAAGTATATTTTTTCTTGTGACATTTGGAAATTCCACCACCCAAGCTCAGTGACAAACTGCTCTGAAGTTGTGACGTGGGAGCTGAGCAGGCCTTGGGCCCTGTCCTGGCAGGGTGTTTGGAGTGGGGGGCATCACCTCGTCAGCCTGCCTTCCGGCCAGCGGTGCTCATCCATTGCGATTCCCTTCTGAGGGGGTGTCTCTGAAGCAGGGTGGTCTGGGCTGATGTTGGTTTGGGGGTAACAGTGAGGGGCTGCCCATTGCCTGTGTCTCCACTCTTACCTCTTATATACCTGCCATTCAGGAACTCCTACTGATGCTTCAAAATTCTGCTCCAGTGATCTTTCCTGTAATTTTCAGACGTGTGTGTGTTTTCTCTTGTGTCTGCTGAAAACATTGTCCTTATCCTACTCTTTCTGTACCTGGGAAGTAAGTCTTTGGATTTCGAGATATCTTTATTGACATTTTCCCATTTTGCTTTTTTGCAGGAGTCTGTTTCACTGAGACCATCAATCCGATTTCAAGGAAGTCAAGGGGTGAGTCTTTTTTGTCTTAAGCGTGTCTGGAATTGTGACAGTGTGCGCTCTGGCCTGTTGTGGCATGCTGGGCACAGAAGCAGACTGGGGACAGCATTTTGGTCCCATCTCTGTGTGTGTCAGGCCGGGCGCTGTGCCGAGCTAAGGTCTGCCAGGTTGGTCCCATGACCAGGGCCACACCAAGAGGCTGTCTGGGGTGAATGCAGCTTTTCTGTCCAGCAGTCCCTCAGAGTCTCCCCTTCCTTCCTATAGCCAATGCATAGCTGACTCCCAGGCCCCCTAGTCCCTGTTCTGATCTGATCTCTGCACTGATTCAAAACTGAGGTGTCCCAGGGGCCAAGCAGGCCTGGAGCCGTGGCCTCCCCAGGAGCTGGTTTGTTGGTACACCTGGGACCATGGGTGTCTGATTTTAGTACTGGGCTGCCGATGGGGGGAGGGGGTTGTTACAGAAACTGAGCACTCCGTGTTTTCTGAAACGTATTTATTTTATTCTAAATGATCATCTTATAGAAAAATTGAGAGAAGAAAAAAAAAAAGTGGGACGAGTTGTCCACAATTCTTGCCCCCCAAGGCTTAGGACCCCCCTGTATCCCTCACCCACCACACAGGCCTTGGAACATTTCAGGTTTTTTTCTGGTCTTTATTGCAAGTCTTTTTTTTTTTTAATCTGAAGTGTTGCCACAAGTGTCTGAGTCAGTTTCCACCTGACAGCTGGCCGGCTGCCTCTTTATGGAGGAGGTCTGTGGGTTTCACCCCTGCCAGTGTATTCTAGAGAGACAGGGCCTCTAGAAGATCCATGTGTCTGTGTGTGCAGATGCAGAGATACCAAGAGATACATTGCAAGGCATTGGCCCTACAGTTGTGGGGCTGGTGAGGCTGAAGTCCATCCATGGAGCAGGCAGGAATGGGCACTGTGGTCCACAGGCGAGCTAGGGAAACCTCAGTTTCCCTCTTAAGGCCTTCAGCTGATTGGATGAGGCCCACTCAGACCATCGAGGGTCATTCTCTTAAAGTCAGCTGGTCGTGGATGTCACCACATCTACAGAATACCTCATCCAGATTAGCATTCATAGCATCACTTGGGGCTGTGGCCTGGCCAGGTGCACATGTGAACTGAACTGACGATCATACCAAGACCTGTCAAGGTCATCAAGACCCCCTGAAAGGCCCCAGAGTCCCTGCTTCCCCAGTGCCTCCTCAGGGACATCGCACCTCCGTCCGGCCCCTTCGGAGTCTTGTGGCAGCCTTCCCTTTATTTTCCCTGGGACATTGCCCCAAGGGCAGAGGTCAGTGTTGGGGGCAGGGTTCCCTGGGCTTGCTGCCAGACTGGCCTCATGTCGCCCTCTGGTGGCCAATGGTCACGCTGTGCCCTCAGCAGTCAGGGAAAGAAGAGGAAGTGGATCCATGGAAGGGGCCACTGAGATTAGTGGCTTATGTAGTGAGCAACATTTTCTGGTCAGCAAGACACCACACGACCACTCACAAAAGGCACAGAAGCACCACGAGGTTCTCCTGGGCCGTGCCTTGTGTTGCCCAAATTTCTGTGCAAAGCCTCAGAGCCACGTCCGTTCAACTTAGGGGTTCTACCACCTTAGATTTAGAGTCATGTTTTACCCACTTTTCCTTCTGTCTGGATTTTCTCATGCGTAACAGAGTTTTAGAAAGTTCTGAGCGTACAGAGGCCCTGTGCCGCAGCTCTGGGCAAGCCAGACCACGATTCTTCACTAGGAGGCTTTTCCCTGTGTGAGCCTGTGTGAGGGCTGGAGGGTGCCAAGTGGCGAGGAGGAGTGCTATTCTTTCCCTGCTTGCTGTGAAGGGTCAGGCACTAGGTCTACCCTCTGTGTCCTCTGGACCTTGTCCTTCTCCTCCTGGGCATTGATGGGATGCATCCCCTCCCCCCTGCCAGTTGTGAGGGGCCTGGCCTGGTGCTAGGCACATAGCGGGCCGCATCTGCATAGTCGCCCTGCTGCCGGAGGAGTCAGGGCACCTGGGCTCTTGCCTCCCACTTCTCCTGGTCCCTCAGCTCCTTGTGCATAGCTGAGGTTGGGAGATGGAGCCAGTGAGGTAGGCTGGACAGAGAAAGGAGCAGGCAGGAGGTCAGTGGGGTGGGGCTGGGCAGGCTCATCCAATGTTCATGGGGAATGGGCTAATTCCATGTTTGGCTCTTTGTAGGGTGATGGGGACCCTCTTTCCCAGAGGCCCATGAAGCTGACAGACTGAAGATGGAGACCCCATCAGTAGGCTCCTGAGCTCAGGGACCTTGGCCAATTCTTTTCACCATCCCTCAGCCTCCTCGCCCAGGAGATCGGCTCTCTGCCTCAGGGGTCATGTGTGTGTGTGTGTGTGTTCATGAGGTCTTAGGAGAACCAGTGTCCTCCTTGCAGCCCAGAATGAGCTCACTCAGCTCCTCGTGTGCGTCCCCCTCGGTGCGCATAGCCAGTGTCGGGCTTCAACATTGAGCACTGCCTGGGTGGGAGTCCCATCTGGCCTGGTCACCTGCTTATGCTTGCAAGCACCATGAGAACCCGGCCTGCGCAAGGAGGTTGTGGTGTGCAGCCGGGCCCTGGTGTTGGCTGCTTCCTTGGCGTGACTAACAGCATTTGCCAGGGTGCCCGGAGAGCCTGGCCCACCAGTGGTAGCATGTTGGGCCTCTGGGGGGTCACGTGCCAGAGCAAGATGTTCATCTTTATTTCATTTGCCAAGTACATGTTTGTGTTTGCATTCTCTGCCTTCTCTCGAACACTGAGCTGGCTGACCTGGGCCCATGTACTGCTGGGGGTCACTTTTAAGTTGTTAACCTCTGACAGCTGGTGAAGTCAGCCTCCAGAGGGGAAGAGAAACCCCCACCTGGCCAGCCCCACCCTGAAACTCTTCAGTTGATGAAAAAAGAGAAGTAGGGTTGGTATCCAAGGCTGTTAAGGGTCTCGGCATTTCCCTGTGCTGCAGCAGGAGCCTGAACCGCACTTTCTAGAATGAGGTTTGGCAGCTCTGGTCAGAGGCGTTTGGCCAGTTTCTGTCTGTGTGTCTAGGAGCCATCTCTGCGGGAGCAGTTAAGGGCATACACAAGATTGAGCCACTAGCTGCTTATTGCTGCGTCATTTGTAACAGGGACAGTTTGGAAACACTAAAAACTCTCTAAAATGGGGGGTTTTGGAGTTGGGAGCCAACTGTGTGCCAGGGTTGACCGGAGTGCGGGGGCTGTGCGCTCCCTCTCCTGAGCTTGCTGGGCGGGTGAGAGCATGAGGGCGGCGCCTGGAATGCAGGCAGGTGCTTAGCGTGCGCCCTGAGCCTGGGGTTGAGGGAGTGCCCCTGGGCGGCAGAGGATGCTTTCTCTTGGAAGTCAAGTTCAGCAATGGTAGTTCTCTGTACCCAGAATATGTTTTATTCTGAAGCTTCCCCGGGAAGTGACAATAACTAAGAAAACAAGTGTTGCCTGAAAACTCTTCTGGCCAGAGAGAAGACCCTGGTCGGTTGGCGTTTGGGTTCCTGTACGTGCCCATTGACCTCATTCTTACCTGAATGGAATATCAAGTGCTTTCCCCACCAGTTTTTGCCCCCAGGACTTGCTGTGTCTTTTCACAGCCCCCACTTACACCACAGACCCGGGGAGGAGGGGGGCAGGCAGGCCCGGCTTGGGCCAGATTTCAAAGGATAGGGCTGTGGCAGGAGCCTCTGCCCCCTCGCAGGCCTCAGAGGCACTCAGGGCCACCCAGGAAGGACAGACCTGTTTGCTGCTCCAGCTCTGCGCACACAGACGCTCGATTAGGTTTATAGTGACCTAACCCGGAGTCAGGGCTGACATCAGATGCACCCAAACCTGCGTGCTCAGGCCAGCTGAGGGCCACATGGTGGCCCCCGTGGGACAGCTGAGACTTGGTCCAGAAGGCACATGCTCTGGCTGACCAGGGCTGTTTCGGGCCACATCCTGGAACATGTGCCAAGCTCTTCACTGAGCCAGAGAAAGCCATGCGTTCCTGGGCTGTTCATGCCCAGCTGGCTGATTTCCCTGCCTGGTTCCCAGTGACTGGTAACCAATAACCAGCATCATTTGGGAGCGGCAAAGCAGCCTGCTAACAGGAGGATTCCACAGGCCGTGGTAGTGCTGGGGAGGGAGCCGGGACTGAATGGGCCACACCAGGCTCCCAGCAAACCTCCCCTCTACTTCCCTCCCTCCCCGACTCGTGTGCTCCCCACTTTGTCCTGAAGGATACCGGAAACCTCTGTGTGTGTCCTCCCCTGTCACGAGTAGCATCTAGTTCTCCTGTGCATTAGTTTCAAGCCCAGGGTTTCTCACCATCCTGTGGCTCCAGTAGCTACACAAACCCACCTCTGGGCTCTGTGCTGGGACCCCCACTTCCAGAATAAATTTTGAAAGTGGGCATACGCACCTGTGTGGAAAAGGTTTAGATGGGGTAAAAGGGTCACAGTGCAGAGTCCCCCACAGCCCTCACCTAGAGAGAAGCACAGTTGCTTTGGGACTCAGAACTGACCTCCTTCCCTTCTCTTGGGTGACAGCCCAGTCACTGTCCTCTGAGCAGACCGAGGTAGAAAATGCCACCTGGGGCGGGGCGGGGAGACACATCTCCATCAGAGCCAGGATGGGATGAGGGAGAGGTTCAAGGAGGGGGTGGAGAAAGCTCCCCCTGCCCCCCCCCCCTCCGGCAGCGGGTGTCAGGCTCCGCTGGAAGCGGCTTTTGATTTGCTGACTTTGTGGTGGTGTGTGAGCTTCCTGCTGCATTCTGGGCCACTGCGTCAGTACATATCTGGCTTTGGATGCATCTCCTGCAGTGACCCTCAGCAGCCCAAGCCTTGGCATCTGAGCAGTGTGTTTCCAGCTACTTCTATAATGGAGAACAAAAAGTCACATCCAAGAAGGGATGAGTGTGGGGCGCTTGGGTGGCTCAGTCGGTTAAGTGGCTGCCTTCGGCTCAGGTCATGATCCCAGGGTCCTGGGATGGAGCCCCACATCATGCTCCCTGCTCAGCGGGGAGCCTTGCTTCTCCCTCTCCCTCTGCCTGCCACTCTGCCTACTTGTGCTCTCTCTCTCTCTGTCAAATAAATAAATAAAATCTTAAAAAAAAAAGGGGGGGGGAGGGATGAGTGGACAGCACAGGGTGGCCACAAGTGTTGGAAAGGAGATGTTGTGTGCAGACAGGACAAGGCTCAACTGCCATGTCTGGAAGCCACTCTGAGCGAGGTTCGCTCTCACTGTGCACATCCGGGCCTCTCCTGGGGGCAGGGACTGACCGTATGCTGGGCAGATCACTCAGTGTTTGGGGGCCAACGCTAGGCCAGGTGGACATGCAGGTTCCCTATGGGTCCATGCACCAGCCTGAGGGGTGGGGCAGGGAGGCCGTGAAGCTGGGTCAGGAGCAGCGTCCTTTCTTGTGGCCTGAGCCACTGTGTTCTCAGTCTCAGACAGGCTGAACTGCCCTTATTTACTCGTGACAGTGGGGCAGGGGTGTTATTCAACTGGGCCATGTTTGATCTGGTGCTGATGAGGGTTGTTGGTATGCTCACCTCCATTGGAGAGGAAACAGAGCCTGGGCATACTGAGGTGGTTTGGCTGGCAGCCTGGGGATGAGGCTGGAATGCGGCCTGCCTATCCCCTTAACCTCCGTTTACCACTTGTGCCCCCCTTGTGTGTCTGTCAGCTGTGATGAGCTCCTGTACCCAAAACCCAGTGATTACTTTATGAGGGGCCACCATGGGGTGACAGGATTCTGGAGGCCCATCCTGTACCCCGAATATGGGCCAGCAACCAGAGCATGGGGTCTTCCTACCAACTCCCTCAACCTAGGGAGGGTTGGTCTGAAATCCTGCAGTGGCCTCTGGGCACAAGGCTGTCCCACCTGCGCTGAGCCCTATACCTTGGCTGGGACCATTGCTCTCTGTCTGTCTGCCAGCCAGGCTGTCCATCCCTTCTGCAGAGGCACTGCCCAAAGTCAGGGTTACATTAACCAAGACATTCATCCTGTGTCACATGTAACCGTGTCATGGTTTGTTGAGGTGAGTGCTGCCCATCTGTGAGCCCCTGAGGGCCTGCAGGGCAGTGAGTGGACATTTAGGTGGAGTCTGTATCCCACAGGGGAGCAAGGGTTGGAGTATCTTGGCTGCTCAGTTTGCCCTGATGGCTCCCGATGCCCATCTTGTCTCATTTCATCTTCACGCATGTCCCAGGCCAGATCTGCTCCATTTGCTGGGCAGGAAACTGGGTCATGACCCAGATCAGGGTGGGATCCCTGTCTCTGGGTGTATGTTAAGCGCTCTATGCTCCTCAGACCAAGATGCCATCGCTGCTTAGAAAGTGCTAGCACATTCTCATTGTGTCAAGTTGTGGGGATGGTCTGAGGTCCAGTGACTGGGCCATCCCATGGTGCCCGCCCCCACGCTCGTGTTGTGGACCTCTCAGTGATGTCTCCCGTTCTCTACACAGCACATCTCCATCCCCCAGCCTGACTGTCCCACAGAGGCACGGACATTCTCCTTCTACCTCTCCAACATTGGCCGTGACAGCCCCCAGGGCAGCTTCGACTGCATCCAGCAGTATGTCTCCAGGTGAGGTCCTACCTGGGCCCAGTGCCCCCTTCTTCTTTTTCTTTGTACTTTTTCTATTTTTTTTTTTTTTAGTTTATTTATTTAAGTAATCTCTACACCCAACATGGGCCTTGAACTCATGACCACAAGATTGAGAGCCGCACGCTGTACGGACTGAGCCAGCCAGGCCACCCCAGTGCCTCCTTCCTTCCTTTACATGAGCCTTGCTGCTGCTTTCAGTGTGTGGGGGGCATGGGTGCAGGTCCTGGCCTGCTGCCTCTGCCCAGGGACCTAGGTTGCCTTGTTTCTTCCAGATCAAGATGTGCCATGTAGAAACCATGCTGCTCAAGTTATCACCGACCCCATTTCCCACCTGGGGATTGTGGGGGGGGCGGACACGGGCTCCTAGACTGTCTCTCCTTGTCATCCCAGGAGTTAACCTTGGCTCCTGGCCCCTTATCTTGCAGCCATGGGGATGTTCACCTGGACTGCCTGGGCAGCATCCAGGACAAAATCACGGTGTGTGCTACCGACGACTCCTACCAGAAAGCACGGCAGAGCATGGCACAGGCCGAGGAGGAGACGCGGAGCCGTGGTGCCATTGTCATCAAGGCCGGAGGCCGCTACCTGGGTGAGGAAGAGGCCTGGGACTCCACCTGTCGGGGGGCTCATCCGTGCTGGGCAGCTGTGGGGTTGGGGAGCAGGAGAGACTCAGGGCCTGTCCTGGCCAGGAGCTGGAGTGATGGGTTAACAGGTGTGGCCCCAAGCAGGGTGAGCCAAGTTGTCGTTGGATCAGAAAGGAAGGTCCTGTTGCATTGGCTGAGTCAGCTGGGGGCTGTGGCATCTGTTGATTGCCCAGTTTGAATAAGAGCCCCAAGAACTCTAGGAATTCCAAATCCACGGACCCCTCTCTCCCAGGCTCTCGCCTCGGGGATCTCTACCCATCAGAGAGATAGACCTACTCTTTGACAGCAGGGCTGCAGTCTGTCCTCCAGCGGCCACCCCTGCCCTCACCTGCCTGGCCGGCTCTTCCCCAAGACTGACATGGCCAGTGGCAAGGTGCAGATGGCGAGACCTACCCTGTGGCAAGTGGCCCGCTGCTGGGTTGGGGCCAATGAGGGGCCGTCGGGTCGCACCTGGGAAGGAAATGTGTTGACTCCCTGCTGGATGAGAAGGCCCTGGTGGCATATCATCTGCTTGGAAACAGTTTTGGTGAAGTTGAGACACCAACAGCATGAAAAGTGTTTACTTGTAGGAAGCTCCATTCCTGCTTTAGTCTTCCCAGCACCTAGGTCCAGACAAGTTCAAGAGTCATGAGGATTCAAGGCTGGGGGGAAGGGTGTTAGGCCTAAGGGAGGTTCAAAATGGCTTACAGCAAACCAGGACCTTGATGACTTTTGGGGTTTTTTTCTTTTTTAAGAAAAGGTAGGAGGATTTCAAAGCCCCCCAAAGGAGCACATGATTTCACTGGCTTGGCAGTGAGATTGGCTCTGAATGAAACCCCAGATGTCTGCAGGAGTCCGTGTCGCCAGTGATCGCTGCGTCCGGGTGGACGTGGCCGTGCGTGCTGAGGGAGCCTGTGCTCTGGGCTGTGGCCGTTGCTGGGGACAGAGCCACCCGAGAGCAGTCGCCAAAATCCAAAAATGCTTCCCCTGCCTGCTCTCACCTCAAGGTGCAGATGTGGACATGCATATACATCTCAGTAAATATCTGGTCCTTCGGCCTGAAACTTGGTCAGAAATGTGGCTTCTGCCACTTTGGGTACAGCAGGAGTTTTGCAGTGGTTTTGGTTCTGGTGGAAGCACTTGTCACCTGGCCTCTGAGGACAGACATGCTTGTCCCACTGTGTCAGGCCTCTCCCTGACCCTGCGTTGGCCCATCAGCTGGGTCCTCTGGGGATGAAGCCTGGCCCTGAGGATTCTGACAGCACTTCTTCCTGTGTTAATTTGACAAACGAGATTTAAGGGATGAGAGCAAAAAAAATCCTCCTAGAGAGCTTTCTGGCCCAAGGTCATGAGGCGTGTGCTGCCCTCCCTCGGCCGTGCGTGTTCTCTCAGCGGCAGTGCTGCTATCCAGGGGGTAGTTAACAGTTTCTGAGTGGAGGCCCCTCCCTCCAGAGCAGAGCTGGAGTCTGTTTGCTCTAGAAGGGTGGGGGATCGGGCTGCTGCCCTGGGACTCTGAGCACAGCCATGTCTGCCCAAGAAGCGCTCGGCAGGGCTGCAGCTGGGGAGCTGCTCCTACCCTGGGGTCTCCAGAGAAGCTGTCCAAGCAGCCTGATGCCTTTGTTCACTCCTTTTTCATAAAAGAGAATGGGGGATCCTGTGGGGCCAGCACAGTGCTGTGATGTGTAGGCTCTGGGGGCATCTGCCTCTGGCCATTCAGGAACCCCACTCTTTTTACCATCAGCCCCCTCTCCCTGTAGTGGTTGGGCTGCCCATGATGAAGTCCGTTCTGTTTCCTGCAGCTCCTGCTTCTGACACTGGGGGCCCTGCAAGCGCCTGATGAGCTGTGTGTGGTCAGCAGGTGGTGCTCTCAGCTGTCCTGGGTCCCCACCGAGCCGGCTGGGCTGGACAGGGCTTGAACTGAACTGCCTTCCCCTCGGGCTGGTGGCCATCAGTGGGCATCCACGCACTCGCTCAGAATTTGGCATCAGCCCCAGGCAGAGGGGCACAGAGGCCCCCCACCCCCTCACATCCGTAATGCCTTTGTTCTTGTTGCAGGCAAGAAGGTTCAGTTTCGGAAACCAGCCCCGGGGGCCACGGACGCTGTGCCCTCCCGGAAGCGGGCAACCCCCATCAACCTGGCGAGTGCCATCAAGAAGAGCAGTGTTGGTGGCATTAGCGGGGGCAGTGGGGTGTCTCAGAGGCCTTTCCGCGACCGGGTGCTGCACCTCCTGGCGCTGAGGCCCTACCGGAAGGCCGAGCTGTTGCTGCGGCTACAGAAGGACGGCCTGGCCCAGGCGGACAAGGATGCGCTGGATGGCCTCCTCCAGCAGGTTCGTGCTTGCCCGGGGCCAGGTTGAGGGTCCGGTCAGCCTCAAGTGGCCTCTGCACAGGGTCTGGACGCAGGGCGGGCTGGGAGGGGCCCTTCCCGGGGTCTCTTCCAAGATTCTCCGCCTGCCTCAGAGCCTCGGTCTCCTGGGTTAGGACATGCTTAGGGCTGTCATGGACATCTCCCTCGTCATGGTGCTTGCCGTCCAGTGGCCCTGAGGATGGCTTAGAGTGAGGTCAGCACCCTCGTCCACACCATCTGCTAACACACAGGCAACAGGCACAGCACAGAGGATCCTAGACTTTAGTTGCCTGATGATTTTAGAATCAGAAGAAGCCTGGGTTACCACAGATGTGAGTTAACAAGAGCTCAGCCTCCTCAGTCAGGTGGGCTTCCCTGCCACACACCAGCCGTGGCCCTGGGCAGGGGGCTTCACTTGTGGACCCTCGGGCTGCCACGTGCGGCCACAGCTTGCCGGCAGCACCTCTTGAGGGGTGGAAGGGTGAGCTGGAGGGAACGTGATGTCTGCAGATGGAGCCTGCTGTTACAGAACAGCTCAGGCTTCGGAGCAAGAGCTGTGGGCCTGGCTGGTTTCCCTAGGCCCTTCCCTGTCTCCCAGAGCCCATGGAGGGAGCTTGAGGAGCCCTGGGAAGCTGAACAGCTTGTTCTGGCTTTGCCACATCAGCTGGGCCATGCAGATACCTCGGAGCCCTGCCGCGAGGTTCACACGGCTGGCAGTGGACAGTCCCATCCTGCGGAGGAGGCATGGTCGCACCTCTACGGGTTCTGTCTGCCAGCTCACTTGCCCCTCTTGCATCCTGCCTCAGACGCTCTGGGCGCGCAGACAGTGCAAAACTCACATGCTGAGATAATCAGTAGTTGTATCTGAGGATGAGCCACAGGGTTCACTGCCCCTCATCTCACCAGGACCCTGGCCTCGGGGGCTCCACTTGCTAGGAAACTGTGTGGATGTGGCCCTTTTTTTTTTTAGAGTGTGTGTGCAAGCAGCGGGGAGGGGGGCAGAGGGAGAGAGAGAATTCTAAGCAGGCTCCGCACCCAGCATGGAGCCCAACACGGGGCTCAATCTTACGACCCTGAGATCGTGACAAAATCAAGAGCCGGACGCCTGACCAACTGAGCCACCCAGGCGCCCCTGGATATGGCCTCTTGAGCTACCGTCCCCTACTCAGAGGTTGTGCAGGTGAGGACCAAGCTGCGCAGTTTCTCCCTCTGAGCATATGAGTTGGCTGAAGGCCTATTAGAAGATAGATATGTACTACATGGCTCAGAAGTTTTCTTTGGCAGAGGGGCTTGCCAAAGCATCCAGAAAGCTCCAGAACCAGGAATGATGTTCCTAGGGGGTTTGTTTCCTTGGAAAGTCGCAGGTGTCAGCCTTATCCTTGGGAATCAAGGGAAGCACAGTGGAGGCCCTCCCCCTAGGCTGGAACTCGGAGAGAGTGAGGCAGGGCTGGCAAAATGCCGGGTCTTTAGACGTGAGCCAGGACTGAAGACACAGGGCTGCCCCTGGACGTGCTGCAGCCCACACTGCTGTCCAGTTAGTGGCCATCAACCCCTACTGTGGCATTCTTGGAAATGCCCTTGCTCCCACCTTCCTCTCTTTTTTTTTTTTTTAAAGATTTTATTTATTTATTTGACAGAGAGAGACACAGCGAGAGAGGGAACACAAGCAGGGGAAGTGGGAGTGGGAGAGGGAGAAGCAGGCTTCCCGCGGAGCAGGGAGCCCGATGCGGGGCTCGATCCCAGGACCCTGGGATCATGACCTGAGCCGAAGGCAGACGCTTAATGACTGAGCCACCCAGGCGCCCCTCACCTTCCTCTCTTGCCCTGTTTGTGCCCAGAAGAAAGAAGAAGCACATGAGCCCCTCAAATGCAGAATGTGAAACTTGGCTGACCGAGCACACAGTTACACCTGAGATTTACCCTCTGAGCAATCCTCAGATGCGGCCAGAACACCAGCCTTGGTTTTCCGAAGAGCTAGGGATCTGTTGGTGCTGATGTCGTTCTGCCCGGGGTGCCTGCTTTTTTAACTTCTGAGATACTATCGTTGCTCCCAGCCCTTTCCCGGGATCAGAGAGGCACCGTGCTGGGCTCTGGCTTCTCTGGTTGATTCGGATTCAGCAGCCTCCTGTGGGGCAGCTTATCTGGTGTCTGTGGGCAGAACATCCTCCCCATGTCTACTCTGATTTCTTCTGAATGGCCCCATCTGCTTTGTGCTTCTGTATTTACTACCCAGTGTGTCCTCCCGGCCGCTGTGGGCAGTAGCAGGACCCCAGCAGCTTGAGGAAGGGGACGGTCTAGGGGGATTCTCTGGGCTGGGCCTTGCGCAGGCTGGTCATTTCCAGCCTCCCCCAAGTGATCAGGGATTCCGATGAGCAGCACAGATGAAACCGCACTCTTCAAAGGCACCTTCTCTCTTCCTTCTGTGAAAACATCCAAGGCAAAGATTTAAAGCATCTGTCTCCGGGGCTGGCGGGGCCTCAGAGAAACCTGGAGGCTCATCCTCTGTGGGTGGGAGTGTTGACGGGTGGGTGGCTCTTCTGGAGAGCGTTTTAACAAAACGCATCAAGAGCCATAAAAATGTTCAGAGCCTTTGACCCACTAATCCCACTTCTGGGAAGCTGGCCGAAGGAAGCCATCGCCAGCATGGAAAAACCTGCACACAGTGGTGTCTGTTTATGCTACAGAGAAACTGGAAGTGGTGTCAGCATCCAACAAAGGAGAAATCTTTGAGTAAATCACAGTGCAGATACTTGGTGGAATATTACTTAGCCATTAAAAAATGCTCCCTGAGGAAACCCTTGTGACCTGGAGTCCTCTTAGAAGCCCGTGATAGTGAAAAACATTAG
The DNA here is from genome assembly GCF_002201575.2 of Neomonachus schauinslandi. NCBI lineage: Eukaryota > Metazoa > Chordata > Mammalia > Carnivora > Phocidae > Neomonachus > Neomonachus schauinslandi. The sequence goes on from NC_058403.1 coordinate 201,389,877, forward strand.
CTGCCGCGCCAGCTCTCTGCGGCCAACAAAGTGGGGCAGGGCTAGCTGGTTGCTGGGAAGGTGGACGTAGCCTGGCCCCTGGAGGCCCTGGCTCCCCCACCTGCCACCATCTCTGCCACAGGAGTGTGTATCCAAGAGGGGGTGTCAGTCTCTCCAGGCTGCTGTACCAGAATAACAAACTGGGTGGCTTATAAACAACAGATGTTTACTTCTCACGGTTCTGGAGGCTGGGAAGTCCAAGATCAAGGCGCCAGCAGACTGGGTGTTTGGTGAGGGCTCCCTTCCCGGTTCACAGACTGTCTTCTCAGTGGGTTATCATATGGCAGGGGTGGGGAGGGAGCCTTCTGGAGTCTCTCATAGAGGGACACTGTTCACATTCATGAGGGCTCCACCTTGATGACCTAATCACCTCCCAAAGGCCCTACCTCCTAATACCATCGTTTTGGGTGTTGAGATTTAACATGGATTTTGGTAAGACAAAAACATTCAGTCCATAACAGGGGAGGCTGGTGATGGGGTCCTGTGAGTATAGACGGCAGCCCCCCTTGCTTTAGAGCCCACCTGTCTTCCAGCAGCTATAAGACATGTGTGTCAGGACCTGGTGTTCTGATACTTTTGCATCCCAAGGCTTGTTGCCCCAGTGTGCAGGGGATGGGGGGGGTGCTGTCCTCTTTCCTCTTGTGTATCTCTGCCCCCCACCCTCCATCAAATGCTTTCAGTAACTTCTGCCTCCCCTGGGCTTCCGGCAAGATGCTCCTGTCTCTCTCCTTTTTTTTTTTTTTTTTGTCAGAGAGCACAAGAAGGGAGAGGGGCAGAGAGTGAGAAGCAGACTCCCCACTGAGCAGGGAGCCCGATGCAGGGCTTGATCCCAGGACCCTGGGATCATGACCTGAGCCGAAGGCAGCTGCTTAACTGACTGAGCCACCCATGCATCCTGATCCTGTCTCTGTCTTACAGGTGGCCAACGTGAATGCCAAGGACGGCACATGCACGTTGAAGGACTGTGTGTATAAGGATGTGCAGAAGGACTGGCCTGGCTACTCGGAAGGGGACCAGCAGCTGTTGAAGCGGATGCTTGTCCGGTAATGCTGCCTCCCATGCCTGGGCATGTCCCCTCACCCTGGTTCTGGGACAGATGTCATCCTGAGGATGCCGGGGTGGCCTAGTGTGGTCCCAAAGGTCATAGGGCCCTTGAGCAGGATGGAAGGATCTGTGGAGGCTCTCTAGCAGTCTTTCCCACTCCCTGGGACCCACAGTGCCTGTTGAGTGGAGGGTGCAAGTCACCCACCCGCACACCAGAATGCCCAGACAGAAGGATTCGGTCAATCCAGCTTGTTCCACACTTCCTTTCCCATCAAGCTCCCTTCCAAAACCTGCGCATCCCCACAGGCTTCGGCTACAGGCCACCTCCTTCTTAAAAAGAACCTCTCAAGAACTTGAAGCAGAGAGAAACAAAGCAAAACAAAACTCCCCACAGGCGTGATTAAGTAGCATTAATTAAACACATTCCCTCTCAGATTAATTGGGACCTGAGGTCAGGAGTGGCCTTGGTGGCTCAGGGGAGGAGTGGTTAAGTAGGCCCCTGCCTGGCTCAGGTGAGCAATTAATGATTTCCTTCTCCGCTGATGCCTGACTTGGGAGCACAGGCTGTGAAGCGCCATTCAGAGCAGGCTGATACACTAATTAGTCTTTAAGTGATTTCTCAGGGACTTGAGTTATTTATGAGGTTGGTTTTGTTTTGTTTTGTTTTGTTTTTTAAGTTCAGCTGTTTAAAGCAATAATTGCATGTAGACTTGGGGCTGCTCTAGGTGAACCCAGAGTTTCTCCTCAGCCCTGCAGGGCACTCCTCCCCAAGCCAGTACCTGCTTCCGAGCCAGCCTGGGGTCACTGGTCTGGCTGTCCAAAGGTCTTAGGGAGGCTGAGGAGCTGTTCTCAGTAGAAGACCACTCCTACCCCCGTCCCCTCTCTGGCGTCTCCTGTTGCCCCAGCTAAACACGTCCGGTTGGTACTGTCACCTCCTACAGGTGTTTTCATCCATCACACATTTTTGGTCAAAGAGTCTGGTGTTGAAATGGTCAAATTTACCCAACCAAGTGCTTTGAGGTGACGAGGGACACACAAAGGACACTGCAAGGCTGTTCCTGCCCTCCCTCCCTTCAGAGCCTCTTGTTAGGTAGCTGCTGTTGTCAGACCCCAAGGGCCACACGGAGCTCTCCAGAAGGGGCGTGGCCAAGAGCAAGTAGCCTTGCTGTGTGTGTGTGTGTGTGTAGGTGGGGTCGGTAGGAATCTCGGCTCTTGACCTTTTTTTTTTTTTTTTAAAGATTTTATTTATTTATTTGACAGAGACACAGCAAGAGAGGGAACACAAGCAGGGGGAGTGGGAGAGGGAGAAGCAGGCCTCCCACCAAGCAGGGAGCCCGATGCGGGGCTCGATCTCAGGACCCTGGGATCATGACCTGAGCCGAAGGCAGATGCTTAACGACTGAGCCACCCAGGCGCCCACGGCTCTGGAGCTTTGTGTAATTCCTGGCTCATACTAATCCCTGCTCCGCTGAGTGAGCTGCTAGGACTTGTGTGAACCCAAGGCACTCGGCCTTCTCCTGGGCAAGCATGGTGTTCCTCTCTCTGTCTGCACGGGCCAGCTTAGGGATCAGCCGTGCCAGAAACCGCTTGTTACCAGCCGCACCTACTGTCCTTGGAACCTTGAGCCAGTTGGTGTGCAAAGGTCAGGGTCAGCATCCTCAATGCCTGCAACCACACTGAAGATTACCCCAGCCACCTGTCTGTACAGTTTTTTTTCTTCAATTTAGGTTGTTCCCTCCCTGAAGAAAACCCCATTTACAGCGGTTCTTGAAGCCTTGAAGCAAGAAGGAAAAATAGGGCCTTGGGGTATTTCTGCCTGTGGGGACCAGTATCACCCCAGAAGTTGGGCCGCCTCCTTTTCCTACAGCTTGTTCAAAATTCATACCAGAGTTAAGCATGCTGAAAGCTTGCTTGGGCCCCTGGGCCCCTGAGGCTCTGCTCTACATGGACACCCACTTACAGCATCATTTTGATTCTTCCTCAGTGTTTCTGTTCCCCGTGTTTGTAGCTCCTGGGGCCCATCCTGTCCCAGGTGTTCCAGTGCACGATGAGGCCTCGGCAGCCGTGCCCAGCCCTGTGGTCACTCCCCTTGTGTCTGTTTTTTGTGCCAATACCATACTGTGTTGATTATTATGGCTTTATAGTGTATCTTGAAATCTGGGATTGTGATGCCTCCAGCCTTGTTCTTCTTTCTCACAATTCAGTGGTATTAATTACATTCACAGTGTTGTACGACTGCTACCTCTACTAGGTCCAGAACGTGTACCCCAAAATGGAACCCCGCATTAGCAGATACTCCCATTTTCCCCCTGGCAACCACTGATCTTTCTGTCTCTATGGATTTCCCTGTTCTGGACGTTTCGTATCAATGGGCTGTTACAACATGTGGCCTTTGGTGAGTTGCTTCTCTCACTCAGTGTACGGTGTACGGTTAAGGTTCATGTAGGTTGTAACATGTATCAGAGCTTCGTTCCTTTTTGTGGCTCAGTAATCTGTCATGTGTGGATATACACCACGTTTGTTCATCCACTCACGTGTTGATGGTCATTTCCACCTTTTGGTGATTGTGGATAGTGCTCCTGTGAACATTTGTGTACAAGGATTTCTATGGACATAGATTCTCAATTCTCTCAAGTATAGAAGGAGGACTGGAGTTGAGGTTTTTGGAAAAGTGCCAAACTTTTCCCCACAACAGCTCCACCATTTTATATTTCCCCTCCCAGCAACACATAAAAAGGTTTTCTAGTTTCCCCACTTTCTCACCAATAGTTATTATTTTCCGTTCTTGTTTCGTTTTATTCTAGACCTCTCAGTGGGTGTGAGGTAAATATCTCATTGTGGTTTTGGTTTGCATTTTCCTGATGACTAATAACGTTGAGTACTTTTTCATGTGCTTATTGGCCATTTGTGTATCATCTTTGGAGAAATGTCTATTCAAGTCCTTTGTGTTCTGTGGATATTAAGCCTGGTGTTTCTGTTGTGGATTTAAAGTTCTCATCTGCTTATAGAGTCTCTCTTCCCTTTCAAATGCATTCTCTTGTTTCTTTTGGACTCTGACATTTGTTACCTGGAGGCCTAGGTGCAGCTCTTCAAGGCTTTCCTGAGTGGCTCTGTTTCCTCAGGAGGGCTGCCTAGGTTTCTCTGAACCTCCCCATGGACCCCTCTGTTTCCTCAGTCTCCTGAGGCCACACCTCTGCCCATCCCATTGTCCAGGTGTGTCTTGAGCAGCCTCCTGGCCTCCTAGAGAAGGCTGGGCTCCTTCACTCATGGCCACACTGTGGGCTCCTTCCCCACAGCCCCAGAGCAGAGCAGGGACAGCCCTGCAGGAGCCCCTTCTCTGAGGTCTCTGAGAGTCTGAGCCCAGGCCCGTGGGGTTCTATGGCTTGGGGCCCCATTTTCTTGGATCCTATGAGATAGTCACTGCTTCTGCTTTCAGCATTGGATCGTGCTGCTCTCTTTTCCCGTTCTTCTTCATGCCTGTTCAGTGGAGGCTGGAAAGAGAGCAGATGTCAATGCCTGTGGTTGCTTCCGTGTGGCTGGACAGCAAATTTGAGGTACCCGTCTTGGCCGTGGGGACTCTGGGCCCCTGGTGAGTGCTTGCACGTTGCAAGTACTTTTCTTGGGGCTCTCCTCGCATTGGGGGCCACCACGGAGGGGACAGTAGCAGTGGTCTGTCATGTGGTCGTCAGTTAAGGAGGTCTGCTCAGCTCGTCACTGGTTAAGAGCAGTGCAGGCGCGGTCCCTGTAGCCTCAGACCCCGGCAGGGTACAGAGGGCCTGTGGCACCACGCTTGGCACTGGGCTGGCTGCTGGGTTCCCGTGAGACTCACTGCCTCTGGGAATGAGAGGGGATCAGAGAGGGCCCTCAAGCCAGGGTCGCTAGTGGGGCCTCCATTTGCCCTTCTGAGTGTTGGGGTATCTCTTCCGTTGTCCCTGGCTGCATCGTTATGCTCAGGTACTGGTAGGCCGGTGGCTGCCCCTGTTATCCTTGAGGATATATTGTCATGTTGGCTCCTGGGAAGGTCGTTCCTGAATCCGGGAGGCCTTCCTGTCATGCTGGGGCATCTCAGTCCCCTTTAGCATTTTCTAAAGTTCCTGCAGTAAGCATTATTAGGATGAATGATTGTTTGGTTTTTTTTTAAAGATTTTATTTATTTGAAAGAGTTAGCGAGAGCAGGAACACAAGCAGGGGTAGTGGGAGAGGGAGAAGCAGGCTTCCCGCTGAGCAGGGAGCCCGACGCGGGGCTCGATCCCAGGACCCCGGGATCATGGCCTGAGCCGAAGGCAGACGCTTAACGACTGAGCCACCCAGGTGCCCCTGAATGATTGTTTTTAAAAGGAGGGGCCAGTGCCCCAGTGTACCCAGCTCCCACAGGGACACAGCATGAAGCTTGAATATCCAGTCGGTTTTACTTGGGCTTCTGGTTTCCACAGTAATGGGTGTCTAGATGAGTGGGTGGTCCACTGAGCTTTCTCTGGGCACACAGGACACCAAGTGGGCAGTCCTCCGGGCTGTGGATGAGCCTGGGGTGGGATGTGTTTGGGCTGCTCTCTGCCTGCCATGCCCCGAGGTACCCAGTGTGCTCGACCCTGTTCTGGTTCGTCGGGATGGCAGGGCCCGCCCTGACTCACTGGGTATAGGCGGGACGGTGTGGTGTCAGTGGGAAGGCAGGTGGCCCTGGACATGCCCCCCAGGTTGTGGAGCCGTACAGCTACCCCACCTCTCCTTCGTAGGAAGCTGTGCCAGCCGCAGAGTGCCGTTGGGCTCCCTGGAGACCCTGCTGCCACCAGTCCTCCCAGGGAACATGGAAGCTCGGCCTCACCCCCTCAGGTAGGAGCGGTGGGCAAGGATGTGACGATGTGCAGAGGCCGTGGTGGCGGCAGTGGTGGGGGAGGAAGGCGGGATAGGGGCCAGTGGGCCAGGCCTGAGCTCAGTGTTTGGGCAGCCCATGGGGCCCTTGGTTCAGAGCCAGGTATTTTCTTCAGTGAGTGAGCAACTGCTGGGCTTTCCCCAGACTGGGGACCTGGGCCTGGGCCCTCGGTGCAGTTCCCTCGAATGCTTGTGGGTGGTGTGTCCAGGGGAGGGCAGGCTCCCGGATTGCCCTGAGCCCTGTGCTCTGTGTACAGCAGGCGTGGCAGGTGCACTCGCCTCCCAGGGCTGACATGAAGTTTCCGTAAAATCACGCGGGCTGGCTGCAGGCACAGGGCCCTGGGAGTGGTGGCCATTGCCGATTTAGTCAGTAGTCAGGACGGGCGCTCAGGTGTCCCCACCTGGCTCATGAACCCCTCGTAGCAAGTCTCTTATTTACCCCCCTTCTCTCCTCTGCCCTGGAGGCTCCCAGACCATGTCCAAGGCCCTGAATCCTCCTTGTGGAGAGGTCAGGTCTGTGCCTGCCCTGGCTTTGGGCCAAAGTAGAGGGCTGACAGCCTCCTTACCCTGTTTCCCCCTGATGGTGGGCCTGCTGCCTACCATCTTGCTCTCTAGCCATTTCCCAGGGTCTGGGCGATCCGTGGTCTGGCCTCACCTCACATGCCTCAGCCTTCTCGCTTGTGAAGTGGGGTGTGGCCTGCAGCATGTCACAGGGTGTCCCTTGAGGATCCAAGTAGTTCTGGGTCTGGTGGGGTGTGGGGAGAGTCCCAACTTGTGGGGCTGCCGTGTGTCCTTCAGACTTAGTTCTGTTAACATCCCCATCATCTAGGGATGATGCTGAATGCTGTGACGTTTCAGACCAGTCCCTGGAGGTGGCCCTTCTTGAGTGCTCAGCTGGCCAGTTCCGCCTATTACTGCCCTTCCTTGGCTCTGTCCTCAAGGTGGGCTGAGCCTAGGTTAGCAGGGACCTGGCTCTTTTCTGGGTGCCCCCTTGTGGCCAGACTGGGCCTTGCAGTCAGGCACTGGGTTTCCTAGGGCCTCATGAGCTCAGGGCCTGTTGCTCCCCAGCCACTTCTCAGGAGACACCAGTGGCTCCAGACAGTCTCCCTTTTAAAATTATTTCCCTCCCATTGCAGAAACGATCACAGCCTCCTGATTTCACCGACTCCTTGGTCAGCAAGAAAACCAGGATATCCCATTTTACCCAGAGAGCTCAGCCTGCCGTCAATGGGAAGCTGAGTGCACCCCATGGCCGTGAGGCCCTGCTGCCCACTCCGGGCCCACTAGCTGGCACAGATGCCCACCTGCCCCCGCGGTTGGAGCCCCCGAGAGCCCATGACCCTCTGGCTGACGTCAGCAATGACCTGGGCCACAGTGGCCGGGACTGTGAGCACGGGGAAGTGGCCACCCCAGCCCCAACTACGTGCCTCAGCTTGCCCCTGCTGACGGACTGTGCCCAGCCCAGCAGGCCCCATGGTGGCTCATCACGCAGCAAATCCAAGAAGAAGTCCAAGAAGCACAAAGACAAGGAGAGAGCAACTGAGGACAGACACCGGGCCCGGTTGCCAGACCACATGCCCAGCCCCCTAGGAGCCCCACCAGATGCCCCGGGTATGTACCAGGAGGCCGACCTGGGGTGGGGGATGCAGTAGGAGGACACTGCCAGGTGGGGTGAGCTCCAGCCCACCCCACCATTGCCCAGAGGGGGCTCTACCACGCCATGAGCCCCCATACCGGCACGCCCTGCACATTCAGCTCCTTTGCACTGTGTTCCTTTTTTTTCTTTTTTTTAAGATTTTATTTATTTGAAAGAGAGAGAGTGAGAGCATGGGGAGGGAGAGAAGCAGACTCCCCTGCTGAGCAGGGACCCCGATGCGGGGCTTGATCCCAGGACCTGGGGATCATGACCTGAGCCAAAGGCAGTTGCTCAACCAACTGAGCCACCCAGGCGCCCTGGCGCCCTGTGTTCTTATACAAGGTTGTCTGTGAATGCCCCAGTGATCTCGACCCTGGAGCCTTCTGTGGTCCTACTGTGTGTCAGGCCAGTGCTAGGAGCACAGAACCTCCGAGCTGGGGCCCGTGGGAGGGGACAGTGCACCCGGAGAGGAACTAGCTCCAGGCGCAGCTCTCCTTGCAAGAGAGGTCACAGACCCTGAAAGGGAGCAGGGTGGGGCTGGGGTTCAAGGAAGGCAGTGGGGTGCAGGGCCTGGCTGGAGAGGGGCAGCACCTGAACTGCCACAGGCCTCGTGTAGCCTGCTCACTAGTGAACATTTCAGCTTGTGGAGACTGGGTTTGGGAAGCTGTCCATAGAACAGGAGGCTGTAGGAGCCAGAAGGAGATCATAAGCAGGTAAGAAAGCCGGAAGTCGAGAGACCTGGGATCACAGCAGGATGAGAGGGGTGCAAGGCTGGCTGGGGCTGTGTGCTGAGCCAGAGAAACTTTGTGGGGCCCAGAGATACTGGGGAGGTGTATGGACAGGCCAGACTTGGGGTGGGAGTAGGGGTCTTCACCCCCAGAGCCTGGGCCACCTTGAGTTCATAGCCGGGGGTGCCTGAGCTGAACAGCCCCTGTGGCTGTTAACCTAATCAGCATGGTGTGGTCACAGAGATGCAGCTGCACCTGCCACCTGCGGACAGTCTCAGGCTGTGTAACTTGGTGCTGCTTTCAGATTATTTTCCTAGGAAGGATCCAAGCAGGAGGCATTCCTGGGGCAAGGGTAGAGCTGCTTTCTCCTTAAGGCTTTTTAATCAGTTGTTCAACTGCTCTCCAGAAAGGCCTTTGCCAGCCCATCCCTCTGGCTGGAGGGCAGGTGTTGGCAGTAGCTGGATGGAGGCAAGGCCTGGTTCCCTGGAGCTGGTCCTGCCTGGAGAGACAAACCCTGGGCAGGCCCAGCCAAGCAGCACGTCCTGTCCTAAACGGTGAAAGCAAGGCCCCGTGTTCCCCTTGCAGGGCCCAGGGAAGGAGGAGGACACATGGCGCTCAGATGGCTTCAGATCCTGCCCAGGGCACGTTGGCCTGGGTAGCTTGCCCCAGGTTAAGGTGGGAAAGTGAGATTTGGAATCAGGCACACCAGGGAGTAGGTGGCCCAGAGAAAACGATGAGGACAGCTAAGGCACTGAAAATGGTGCTGTATCCATCTGAATGTGCGTCTTGCAGGCGCCTCAAACGTAACGGTAGCGGCTGAGCACAGAGGCCTACCGTCCTGCTCTGAGGCTCCTTCTGGGACAGTGTGCTCTGCCTGCGCTCACTCCAGCGGGAACCACCCACCTCCCTTTAACAATGCATTGTTCTTTGTGCACCAGCCCCTGCCTCAGACGCACTGAAGGTTCCAGGTCAGCACGTGAGGAAGCTTCCTTGCTTTCGTGTCTCATGTGGGAGGGATGGCATCAACTGACCCCACTCCTCTGTGTGGCACCGTCCCGGCCCTGCCGCATGCTCGCCTCCGCCCCGGACAGATGCAGCAGCCCCCACCTGTCTGACAGATGGCTCGCCTTAGCCACCCCTTTGCTGATGCCACCCTGGACCCATAGCCCCAACCCGTGCCCCTCAGGGCTGGCTTCCTGTCCCCCTGTGCTTCCGGTCCACCCCTGGGTCCTCTGCCCATCCTTGTGCCTGCTCCCCACTCTTGCTCGGTCCGTGGACCCCTCCTGTTGCCTCCGAGTGCCTTCCTGGGCAGCCTACTGTGCTGGGCGGGGGGGGCGCCTTCTCACCGTGGGACCCAGACCCGGGGGGGCACAGGAGAAGGCAGCTGTGGGGAGGGTTCCCTTTAGGCCCAGGCCCTGTGGTGGGAACCAGCTCAGCGGGTGCAGCAGGGGCTGAGCGATGGTCAAGCAGCGAGGGCTGCAGTAGGAGCAGGGCCTCTGAGGTTTGCCTCAGGCCAGAGCCGAAGGTGTCTTAGGTGCCAGGAGAATCTGACCCTGAGCCTTGGTTTCCCCGTTTGTTCTCTCACCTGGTGAAGATCTCAGAAGGGCTAAATGAGGCAATGTTGACTGGGCCCACAAATGGCAGAACACTCTGGAAGGCATACGTCACGCAAGGCATGTGTGGTGGAAGCACAGACTAAGCTCTCACATGCGTGTTCATTGGGCTGCCGCCCCGAGAGGTGGGAGACGTGCGCTCCATCCGTTGGTGGGAGTCCTGCGGCGCAGGGATTGCCGGGGGGGCTGCTTTTCTTTCCAAGGGGGCACAGTATGTGCTGAGGGTACACTGCACGGTGATAAAGTCTCCTCTGTGCTCGGAAAGCAGCCTCTGGGGAAGAGGCTAGATTATCGTTTTGGCCAACTGTGCCCCCAAGCGCCGTGGACAGGCCCGTGCCCTCCAGTTCCACCTCGTGGGTGGCCTGGGCTGCAGGCAGGAGCCAGGACTTTCCCAGGCGGCCCTCTGTCTCCGTCCCGCCGGGCCGGAGCTGGGCGAGGGGCTTGCTTGCTTCTAGAGTAATGACCACTGAGCAGAGGCAGCAGGGTCTCTGGGTGGGTCAGGCTCTGGCCAGGCTGCCCAGGCACCGGCCCTGTGATGAACTTGTCCTTGCAGCTGCTTGCTGAAAACCTGCACGCAGCACCGTCTGGGCTCTCTGCACGTCCCACGACTATGGTTCGGGGACACCCGCTGTGCTCGGCTGCGGTGCTCCTGGGTCCCGTGAGGCCCCCCGAGGTGGCCCTCTGCCCATCCTGACTCCCCTTCTGCTATCCCTCCGTGTCTTTCAGACAACAGACCTTTTGCTCTTCTTTGTAGGTTTGAACGGGACCTGCAACAGCTCAAGCGTCCCCACATCGACCTCAGAGACCCCCGACTACTTGCTGTGAGTACTTCCCTCGCTGGCCTCCCGCCCTCTCCCAGCCCCGCACTCTCCCCTGCACTGCAGGTCAGCAGCAGGCGGACTCGCTGCATGGTTGCGTGTGGGAGTTCTCAGCCCCACAGCCTGTTCGAGGCTGGGCTCCTACTGGAGCCAGGAAGTCGCCCACCACGGTGGCGCCTAGGTGGGGCCGCCCAGCAGCCATGGGCACTCCAGCCTCTCCCCCGCGGCCCCCTGAGCCCTGCCAGCCCCTCTTCCCGTCTCCTCAGAAAATACGCCACCATTTCCTCCTCGGAGCAGCGCCAGAGCTACAAGAACGACTTCAACGCGGAGTATAGCGAGTACCGCGACCTACATGCGCGCATCGAGCAGATCACACGGCGCTTCACGCAGCTGGACGCCCAGCTCCGGCAGCTCTCCCAGGGCTCTGAGGAGTATGAGGTAGAGTGGGGGGTAGAGCCCCGTGCACTGCCCGCCCCGCGCAGTGTGCCTGTGTCCCCGCGCCCGGCACCCGAGCTGGGTGAGACGCTTCTCGTGGGTGCGGCCAAGCCCCAGGCTTCCGACCCCTCCCAGGTGAGGAGGCCGCCGTGCTCCGTGTTTCTCCGTGTCCCGGCCCGGCTCGCAGCTGTCCCTGGCTGCTGCTGTGCTTCGGGCCTGTCCCTGCGGCTCTGCCGTGGGAGTCCACAGGCTCTCGGGCCCAACTCGGCCTCCGGTGCAGTGGGGACACTGGAGACCGACTCCGCAGGCAGGAGACGATCTGTTGGGGCAGGAGTTGTGTTCAGAGCCATCGAAACAGCCAGGCCCTAGAGGGTTGGGTCACATGGGTCTGCCCTGCAAGAGCGCCTGGGGTCCTCTCTGCAGCTCACAGCCCACCCATGCTGTCAGAGCCACAGGGGTGGGGCTGGGGAGTCCCTGTGGCCCCCTCACCCTCTGATCAAAGGCACGTGGGCTCCCCAAGCCAGCCCAAGTTGGGAGCTCACTGCTGGGGGTGAGGGTTGGGGGGGAGCTCCACCTTTGGTCACCAGCCTCCCCTCATGCCACCTTTCAGAGCTAGTCTGATTAATTGGGGTGTTGAGGTCTGTCTCCCCTCTTGGGGACCACTTTGGTTTCCAGAGGAAACAGCTCATAATTGGAGGAGCGATGAGGGTTCTGAGGGTCTGGGACGGAGGAATCCCGAGGTCTTGCTCTTCTCCCTCCTGCAGCCCCCACATGGATATTCCCCAATATCCCCCTGCACCCCCAGGTGTTGGGGGGGCGCTCTGTGCTTGACCTTGAACAGTGGACAGGCCAGCTGGGTCTGAGGGAAGGAGGCCACCCAGCCTGCTCTTTGCCTCCTCCCTCCCGCTCTGTTGGCCATTGTGTTTGTCCCTGAGGCTGGGCCCCTGCCCCTCACTCCCCTGGCCCAGCATCCTCCCCTCCCACCGCAGCCTGTCTCTCTTTGCTTTGGTCAGCTTCTCTCAGGCCACGATGAGACTATTGTCTCAAGGCTGCTGGTGACTCTGCAGGTCACAGGTTATCAGGGGAGAAGGGGTCACTCAGTAGGGGTCTCCTGCAGGCAAGGGCATTGTGTACTTTCTGTTTTGTTTTTCCTGCAGACTACTCGGGGGCAGATTTTGCAGGAATATCGAAAAATCAAAAAGGTAAGTCTCCACCCCTAGTGGGGGCTGGGGTGGGGTCAGAAGAAGCTGTCTCAAGGTGAGCAGCACTAGAGAAGGGCCTCAGCTGGGCTGGGGGTCTCAGGTCCTCAGAGCAGCTCCTGCCCCACCCCCCCTTCCCCGATTTAGAGCTGAGAAGCTCAGCCCATATCTCCCTTGGCAGCAAAGCACCCTCTAGCACTCCTACTCCTCCTTGGCTGCAGCCCCCAGGCTCTTTGGAGCTCCCTCCAAGGTCAGGGCAGGAGCTGAAGTGCCCCACCCCCAGCGGCAGGAATGCCTCCTCAGGGCCCTGTCGGTTCTTGCTCCGAAGGCCACTAGCTGCCGGTTCACCACGTGTGTGCCCCTGTGCGCCAGGGCTTTTCTTTGCCAGCCAGGCCCCCAGCCCAGGAAGGAGGCTTCATGAGGGTCTTGCCTCTGGCCGCCCTCATCCCGGCAGTGACCCTGTTTCCTAGGATGGGGCTTGGGGAGGGCCACCAGCCCGGGGCTCTGGCCTGAGGTAGAGCAAGGGTCCCTGTCATTGGGTGGTGGGCACTGGCCTACAGGCAGGGGCAATGGGAGCCCAGGGCGGCCCGTGGGCGGGCGGGCGCCACACCAGGCAGCACCCGGCCCCGCGGCGCACTGGGAGGCCGGCTGCGTGGAGGCTGCGGCCCAGCCCTGGCGCTCTCTTGCAGACCAACACCAACTACAGCCAGGAGAAGCACCGCTGCGAGTACCTGCACAGCAAGCTGGCCCACATCAAGAGGCTCATTGCCGAGTACGACCAGCGGCAGCTGCAGGCCTGGCCCTAGCCTGGGGCCACGGGGCAGGAGGTCCTGCTTGGCTCGCCAGGCCAGCTCCCCTTGCTGGGCTGACCGTTCTGGATGGCGGGGCAGCTGGGGGCGGGGGGAGGGGGGGAGCTACAGAGCGGAAAAAGAGATCTATTTAAAAAAATAAACACGAGGAAGACACGTTCATCTGAGCCAGCAACGCCGGCTTTCAGGGGAGCCCCCGCAGACCCGGTGCCCTCAGCTCACAGACTGAGGTGGGGTGGCCGGCGTCTCATCCCACTCCCCGCGGCCCCCCACACCTCCTGAGGAGCCCCCACCCGGAATGGGCTGTTCAGGAAGCCCACTTCCTCTCCGGCCCGCAGCCCCAGGGGCTCCAGCATCCCCTCATGGAAAGACTCCGAGGCCAGCCTGCCTGCCTTTTCTAGTTTTATACAAAGCCAGCCACTTTTAGCTCCTGCTTATGAGACTTCCGTCTATTTTTGTATGAGAGAGAAAGCGTCTTTTCTAAACCTGTGCCTCCCCTCCTTGGACACCAGGGTCTAGATGCCGCCCTGTGTCCTTCCTGCAGTATTACAGATGCCTCTGAAAGTTCAGAGTTGTTCCTGAGGGCTGAGGGGGAGACCCAAGGAGGGGGGTGGCGGGGGTGGGGGGGTGCAGCCGGCGGGCCTCCTGTGCTGGGCTCTGGCTGTGCTCCTGCCCCGGGCCCTCCCTCCGGTCCCCGCCTCTCCCCGCCCAGGCCAGGACGGGGTCTCTGCTTGAAGGGGGTGGAGGCCCGCCCAGGTCTATTTCGAGAACTCCAGTTGGCCCCGGGAGCAGCTGCTGGGAGCTGCAGGGGCAGGGCTGCGGGCCGCGCGGCTCTCAGCCCACCAGGCCTGCCCCGCTATTTCAGGCCCTCAGCTGTAGGGGGTCACTGGGGGCTTTCTGGGCCGGAGCTCCGGCTGCAGCAGCGGTGTCGGAGTTTATTTTACCATGTTCTCAATCTCCCCCTTTGCTGCTGCTTTTCTTTTCGCGCTGAGACTGAGTGGTCTCCATGCTGTTGACCTCACTCCATCCCTCAGTCCGCTTGTGGGTCTTGGGGTCATCTTAGCAGAGCCACCGCAGGGTTTGCACTCAGGGAGGGGCTGGGGGTCGGTGGGGTCAGGGGACCCCCCGAGAGTGAGCTCAGAAAACGTGCCCTATCCGCCCACTCTGGGGGCATGGGATCCATGGACACCATAATTGCTGCTTAGTAGCTGTGCCTAGTCTAGTGTCCCCCAAAGTGTCGGGGGACCACGCGCACGCATGCGCGTGTGTGTGCGCGTGTGCACGCGTGTACGTGTGTGTGTGTGTGTGTGTGTGTGTGTGTGAGGGGCCCTGCCGGCGTGCAGTGGGGCCTGAGGCGTGTGTTCACATTCAGGGCCACATTCAGCGAAGCCACCCAGGACTGGGGAAGGCGGAGGGAGTGGCTGCAACCTGGAGCCGGGGGCTCGCAAGCTGGGGGAGGTGGGGGGTGCTGCCGCCCACAGTAGTGAGGCAGGGAGAGCAGAAATGCTCGGTAGACATGTCTATTTTCCTAAGCCACGGGGAGGTCTCCTCATGGCTTCCCAAAGAGCAGGCGCCAAGTGGAGGCACCTGCAGTATGCCCGCCCCGCCGCACCGGCTCCTGCCCTGGGACCCCTGGGATGCCCGGAGCACCAAGGGAACTGATCCTTCATGTTTCAATAGCTGTTGTTTTGTTTTTCATTTGAGATGGAGTGGGGGGGCGGCCCCAGGGACCCCCGAGTTCTGCAGACAGCCATGTCATGTGCTCAGCCGGACATGCAGACTCGGGTGAAGGATTATTTAAGGAGGCTGCAGCCGGAGGGCTGACCCGGCCCTCTGCCCTGGGAACCAGTTCAAGGGACTCTTAAGTTGAATTTCCTTTTTGTTGTTGGCTTTTTGTTGTTTTTTTTGTTGTTGTTGTTTTTCTCCTTTTAAGGAATTATGAAGCTAAGAAAAGTTTTGTGCTTTGGGGGTTGATGGACAAAAGTTCTAGCTGATTAAATATGGTCTAACTTATTGATACTGTGTTCCCTCCCCCCCCCCCCCCCCGTTTAATATTGTACTGTGGAGAAAAACTATTTTGAGCCATGGAGTTGGTGTTTACAAGAACTTTTCACTTTTGCCAAAATGTTACGATTGAAAGGCATCCGCGTCTTCAGTTTCCTAATATTTTCTTAAAAGATCTAGTGTCCTTTTTGTACACTAAACAGGTGAATGCTGATTTTTTCAACCTACAATAAATTTCACTGAACTGAACCTAGCAGCCCCAAGTGCCTGGGTGCGTTTGTGTCTGTCACAGCCGGGGCCTCCTGGCCCCCTGCGGGGGTGGGCTGGGGTCAGGAGGAGATTGGCCCTGGAGCAGCCACGGTGATGAGCAGGCGGGCGGTGCGGGGTGGCAGGGAGGCCGGTGGTGGTGGAAGCTGACTGGCTGAGGCGGTGGGCCCTGCTGGTGCGAGGCATGAAGTCACACCGCCTGGTCATAGGAAAGGATGAAGACTGGGGGTATGGGGGCAGTGGGGAGCCACGGTGGGTATATGAGCAGAGCTGTGTCCCCAGGTGTGGACAGGGTAGACCAGGTCCAGCAGGGGCCTAATGAAGTGCCACAGCCCCCAGCAGTAGTAGGGCCACATGGGGCCCGGAGAGTGCCCTTCCTTGGGGAAATGAGCTGCAGCTGGGGAAGACAGCAGTGACGGCCTGTTCTATTGTCTCTTCCCGCTAGGCCGGCTCGCTGGGGCTGCCCCTGCGCCCATGATGGGGATGCCGAGGCCCAGTGGTATCCCCCAGGCCCAGGATGCCAACAGGGACGGCTGTCCTTGTCCCAAGCTTCAGGTGAGGAGATGAAGGCAGGGGTCAGGGTCCTGCTCCTGAAGGACGGGGTGGGGGTGGGTGTTTATTTTCAAAAGGAAAAACAAAGAATAAGCCTGGGATGAAAGGGCTCCAGGGGTCAGGGGCTCTGGGCCTTAGCCTCCTGGACAGCCCCGCTGGGCCCAGCCTTGGCCCGAGTTCTAAGGTGGCCCGGGAATCCAAGGGGCGCAGGACACAAGGTCAGGAGGGCCCCGTGGGGCAGAGTGTACCCTGCTCCCTAGGCAGCCTGGCCACACCGGGCTTTTAGGGGATAACATCTCTATCCCCACAGCCCAAGGTCCAGGGCCAATGTCTGCTCCCTTGAAGCCCACGAAGCCGCAGCTTTGCCCTGCCCACGTGCTCCCCCAGGCCCATCACCAGACTCCCCTGCAGCCCCTCACGCTGCCCACAGGCACCATGGCCATCCCTGAGTGCACCTTAGCCGCAGGGGGTCCCATCAGGATCCTTCCTGAGCCAAGGATGCCACAAATCCAGCCCCCCAGGGGCCCCAGAAAGGTCTTCCCAACCTCACAACCTTGGGGCCGCCCGCTCACCCCTGCCACTGGCTGGCCAACGTCCCTGGTTGTCATCCCCCCAGCACGCTGATCCCACGGCCCTTCCTGTGTGCTAGGCTCCGCTTGGGCACTGGCACTTAGTGACGGAGACAGCCCTGCCCCTGCCCTCAGGAGCCTGTGTTGTGGGGACAGAGGTCCTCAGTCGCTCCCAGGCAGCACAGTCCCCCCATGTTGCACCCCCAGGCGATCCCTGCCATCACTCTCCGGTGCCCAGCTGACCGCTCTGCCCTCGCCCTCCTCCTGGCACCTCCCACAGGCTGCCCCTTGAGTACTCAGGCTCCCAGGGCTGGGTCTGGGGGCCTTTCCGGTCTCTGCACATTCCCAGGTCACCTGGCACTCGGAGCGCAAGCTCCCTTCAGTCCCCTGGCACCAACTGTATTTCAGCTCTTGGAGCTGGCATCAGAGCCCACAGGTTAGGGGCCCAGTCCCATGAGACCGCCCCCCACTCCAGACACCTGCTGCAAGTCTCTGGCCACCCATGCTTATGAGCAACTGGCTATACATCAGGGGTTCCCACGGCTCCCTCCGAGGTTTGCTAGAATGGCTCACAGTGCTTAGGAAGACACTTCCAACAGCCAAATGGAAGTAGATGCTGAAGGCAGGGTGTGGAGAACGGCACTGGGCGCCCATGCCCTTCTCCAGGTGTGCCCCCCTCCCACACTTCTTGTGTTCGCCCAACCCGTGCGGTTTCGGGGTTTTTACGGAGGTTCCGTTATGTAGGTATGATGAAATCACCAGCCTTTGGCGATTGAACTCCATCTCCAGCCAGAAACCAGGGACAAAACCCAAATATTTGTTACACAATATTCCCTGTCCCCAGCCTTGAGCGTCTGCCCTGGTCCCCAAACTGCTGCTCTCCCCCTCCCACCTGGCCACCTTTTCATCTGCCCCTGAACCCACTCCCCCAGGTTTTTGCCTGGGCAGTTCTTCATATCTCTTGATAAGAGATGTCTTTGCAATCTCAAGACCCCTTCCAGCAGCCACCTCCTCCAGGCAACCTGCCCTGCCAGACCCTACTTCTGAGTTGTCTCTGCCTAGGGGTGCCCCAGTCTACTTCCGGCTCCCCCACACTGGAGTCCCTTGAGGGCAAAGCCTGGAACCGGAGTCTTGGAGCCCCCAGCCCCCAAGGCCAGGCCCTGACCATGTTTCCTGCGAGCGTTCCCAACTATCCACCTTTTGGGTCAGCTCCAGTGGTGGAAACTTTCCAGCCGGAGGAGGCCGCTTGTTTTGGAAAGTTCCTGGGGGAGCCGCCCCCGCCCGCCCGCCCTCCGGGTTCCCACGCTCCCTTATCACTGGGTGCTAGGGGGGCGCAGTGCTGTGCCTGCCTAGCTCCTCCCCAGCTGACCTCCTTGGTCCTGCCCCCTCCCTTCCCCTCCTCTCCTCACCGAGCACTGGCCCCCCTCCAGCCTGGCCCTGCCAAGCCCTCCCGCTACAGGTAGGCCTCGCAGCGCCCCTTACACACGCCGTGTGAGCCCTGCCCGGAGTGCGTGGCGGGTAGTCCTGCTCAGGAAGGGGGAGGCGGAGGCGGCCCAGGCTGGAGGAGTGCCTGGCTGTGGAGTCAGAGCCCTGGCTCAGTCTTTGACCCTCGTTTCCACTGCAGTTATCTCGGACCCAGGTGCCCAGCCCTCCTGCCCAGCTCCACCTCCTGCCTGGTGGCTGGGCCTGGCGCTCTCTTGCAGCCTTAATGTCCTCTTTCGTAAAATGAGGGAAAGTGGCCGCGCGCCCTAACCGGCTGTGGTGCGAAGCGAATCCACGCGCCCGGTGCGCGGGCCGGGGTCTGCAGCCCACGTGGACGTCCGGCCGCGCCCGGTGGGGGGGGCGGGAACCCAAGGGCAGTGATGGCTCGGGCCTACGGGGCCTTGAACCCGAGTCCTCCGAGTCCTAGGCCGGCGCGCCCCTCCTCCCCGCGCGCCCCTCCTCCCTGGCGCGGGTGGGGTGAGGGGCGGGGCGGGGGCGGGGCCGCGGCTCTTTTCTCTGGAGTTCGCGCGCCCCGAGCCCTCGCCGTCCGCCACTGTCCGAGTTGACTCCGCGCCGGTGAGTGCGGCCCCGGGGCGTGGTGCGGGCTCCCTAGGGACCGCGGTCGGCTCGGGCCGCCGGCTCTCCTGTCCCCGCTGACCTTCTGCCCACCCTGCGCCCCTAGCTCTCCGCGATGGAGGCCACAGCCGATTTCGTGGTCGAGAGCCCCGACGTGGTCTACGGCCCCGACGCCATCGAGGCTCAGTACGAGTACCGGACAACGTGCGTCAGCCGCGAGGGCAGTGTCCTCAAGGTAGGCAAGGGACCCGGGGTGGGGGGGTGGGAATGGGGGAACCAGGGAGCCGGGAGGAGACGGGAATTACCCAACGTCGAAGACTCTGTGAGGGAGGAAGGGCCTGTGGCCTCAGGCTCACTGCACCGCCCGCCCCCAGGTATACCCCACGTCCACGCGCTTCACCTTTCGGACCGCCCGGCAGGTGCCCCGGCTTGGGGTCATGCTCGTCGGCTGGGGCGGGAACAACGGCTCCACGCTCACCGCTGCCGTGCTGGCCAACCGACTGCGCCTGTCCTGGCCCACGCGCACCGGCCGCAAGGTGGGGGGTCGGGTGGGGCTCGGCCGGAGTCCCTGCAGGAGGGGGAAGGGCCTTTAGGGGGCGGAGCTCTACGAAGGAGGAGAACCTCCGGGGACGTAGCCTAAGGTGCCGGCGGGCTCTCGGGGGTGGGGGGGGACCTCCAAAGGCCGAGCGACTTCTGCCCGGGCGAGGAGCACGGAGCTGAGGCATCCAGAAGGAAGGCGGAGCTTGAGGGTGCCGGGTGGGGCCCGGGCCGGCTAGTGGCTCACGCCACGCCCCACCTCACCCCGCCCCGCCTGCCGCCCCCCCAGGAGGCCAACTACTACGGCTCACTGACGCAGGCGGGCACCGTTAGCCTGGGCTTGGACGTCGACGGCCAGGAGGTGTTCGTGCCCTTCAGCGCCCTGCTGCCCATGGTGGCACCCGACGACCTCGTGTTCGACGGTGGGCGGGACCCTAGGCAGGGGGCTGGGTGGGGGGCGGGGCCTGGAGGGGCCCGGAGGGGCCCACCTTCCGGGTTGGGCTGAGCTTGGGGGTGTGTCGTCCCTCCCCCGCCCCTCCCCCCCTCCCCCCGCCCCAGGCTGGGACATATCGTCGCTGAACCTGGCTGAGGCGATGCGGCGCGCGCAGGTACTGGATTGGGGGCTGCAGGAGCAACTGTGGCCGCACTTGGAGGCCCTGCGCCCGCGGCCCTCTGTCTACATCCCCGAGTTCATCGCAGCTAACCAGAGCGCGCGTGCTGACAACCTCATACTGGGCACACGCGCACAGCAGGTGCGGCCCCGCCCCAAACCCTGTATCCCTTGCCACTTGTTGCTCTTGCCTTTCGCCCCGAGTTATCACCCACCACCCCCCCCCCCCCCCCCCCCCCCCCACCCCCGCACCCCCTGCGTTATTGGCCTTTTGTCTCCTCGTTCGCATCCTGAGGTTCCAGACCTCACTTTGCACTTGGGGAAGAGTAGCCCAGACCTCCCCAGATCGAGGAGCCTGTACAGCCTCCTTCCCTCCCCGCCCAGCTGGAGCAGATCCGCAGGGACATCCGCGACTTCCGGTCCAGTGCTGGGCTAGACAAAGTCATCGTGCTGTGGACAGCGAACACGGAGCGCTTCTGCGAAGTGGTCCCAGGCCTCAATGACACCGCCGAGAACCTGCTGCGGACCATCCAGGTGAGTGCATCCAGGGTTGGGAAGAGGGGTCAGGACCAGCCCCAGAGGACCCCTCCGTCCTGATCGCCCGCCTACGTCCACAGCTGGGCCTGGAGGTGTCGCCCTCCACTCTCTTCGCCGTGGCCAGCATCTTGGAGGGCTGCGCCTTCCTCAATGGGTCCCCGCAGAACACGCTGGTGCCTGGGGCGCTCGAGCTCGCCCGCCAGCGACGTGTCTTCGTGGGTGGAGACGACTTCAAGTCAGGCCAGACCAAGGTCAAGTCCGTGCTCGTGGACTTCCTTATCGGCTCTGGCCTCAAGGTGCGTGGGCCTAGGGGGTGCACAGCTCAGGAGGGGGGGCCTGGACCCCAAGCCCGCGCCACAGGGCTTGTGCGCCGCGGGGCCTGCAGCTGCCGCGGGACCCCTTGTTCCCGCAGGCCATGTCCATTGTGAGCTACAACCACCTGGGCAACAACGACGGGCAGAACCTGTCGGCGCCGCCCCAGTTCCGCTCCAAGGAGGTGTCCAAGAGCAGCGTGGTGGACGACATGGTGCAGAGCAACCCCGTGCTCTACGCGCCCGGCCAGGAGCCCGACCACTGCGTGCGTGGGCCACAGGCCGCTCTGGGGGGTGGGGGGAAGCCCCTGGCGGAGGAGGGCGGGGACCCCTGTGACCTCGTGCTGGGCCCCCCAGGTGGTCATCAAGTACGTGCCGTATGTGGGCGACAGCAAGCGGGCACTGGACGAGTACACCTCGGAGCTGATGCTGGGCGGCACCAACACGCTGGTGCTGCACAACACGTGCGAGGTGCGGGGCCCGCCGGGGCAGGAGTGGGGCCGCCCGCCGGCCCTGCCCCGCCTTCTGACCCGCCGGCCCTGCAGGACTCCCTCCTGGCCGCGCCCATCATGCTCGACCTGGTGCTGCTGACCGAGCTGTGCCAGCGCGTGAGCTTCTGCACGGACGCCGACCCCGAGCCGCAGGGCTTCCACTCGGTGCTGTCGCTGCTCAGCTTCCTCTTCAAGGCGCCGCTGGTGCCGCCCGGCAGCCCGGTGGTCAATGCGCTCTTCCGCCAGCGCAGCTGCATCGAGAATATCCTCAGGTGGGGCCCGGCTTTGGGGTCCCCATCCGAGGCCCGAATGTCCACTGGCGGCCTCGGCACAGGGACTGTTGGGATTGGAGGCTGTGGGGTTCGCCAGCCGCATGGTCTGGCCCCACTCAGCCCCAACCTTTCCCCCCAGGGCCTGTGTGGGGCTCCCGCCACAGAACCACATGCTTCTGGAACACAAGATGGAGCGCCCCGGCCTCAAGCGAGGGGGGCCTGTGGTCGCCACCTGCCCTCTGCCCTGCAAGAAAGGACCAGCGCCAACTGCCCCCAACGGCTGTACGGGGGATGCCAATGGGCACTCTCAGGCTGACGCACCCCAGATGCCCACCACTTAAGGCCGTGGCCATCCATCTCCCCCAAAACTCTCGTCCCCACTGCCCCTCAGAACCCAACCCTTCCAAGACCCCTGAAGACAATAAAGCCAGTGCCACTCTCAGCCACAGCATCACCTGGAGGTTCTGGGCGCTTGCAACCTAACCCTAACCACCCCCCAACTCCAGCCCCATCTCCATTTTTCACGTGGTAGACTCTTACCTACCCTTCAGAAACTGATGCCCCAACTCTTGACACTTCTAGAAGCGAGGCCTCTGCCTAACCCCATGATGGGAGGCCGTGGCCACAAGCCACAGCGAAGAAATCTGAGACCAGATACCAAAAACCAAAACCAAGTTACATTTATTGATGGGGCCCACCCCTGCTGTCCAGGGGAAAGGAGGTCCCCAAGGAGCCCCCTGGGACAAAATAGAAATGACAAGAAGGGCCTATACAGGAAAGAACGTCTCTGAGGTCCTTGCGTGTTTTTTTTGTGTTTTTTTTTTTTTTATAAAATGAGAGTCCTTTGTGCCGGGCTTCCCAGCTGTCCAATCCTTGAACTGGATGGAGTACAGTCGCCCGAGGTGTGACCTCAGACCCTCACCCAGCAGACTGCCCGAGCCCCTGAACCTTGGTCCCAGGCAGGGGCACTAGGCAGAAGCCGAGGCCGGCAGTGGGCAAGGGGCTGCTGCCCCATCACACGCTCATGGTCATCCCGGGCGAGTACTGCGGAGAGACGAGGGGGTGGCGCGCGGAGGCGGGCTCAGCTCTGGCCTCCGCTGGGACCCGCCCCCCCGGGGAGAATGGGGGACGGGGCGGAGGGAGGGGAGGAGACAGGTGGCGATGCGTGGGGAGACCGCCCTAGGGTGCGGGTCCCAGGGTGGGGGTTGGGGCGGGGAAGGGGGGCCGGTGAGATTAGGGCGGGAGGAGGGGGAGGAGGGAGAGGGGAGGGGAAGGATGCCGCGGCCGCCCCCCCACCTGGCCCGCCGCGGTCACGGTCTTGCTCTGGCCCCCCGGCCGCCCCGCCGGGGCCTGCCAGCCAGGCCCCTCCGGCCCGACGCCGCCGCGGGGGGGGAGTCGACGCAGTCGCTTACGCTTTCGCTCGGGAACGGGTGCAGGAAGGTCCCGGCGGCCGCCATCTCGCCGTCGTCCCGCGGGGTGCCCGGGGCGTTGCTCAGGCCGGCCACAGCGCCGGGGGAGCTCTGGGGGCGGCCGTGGTCAGCGCAGGATCCCTGCCCACCGCTCCGCCCAACCCCAACTAGGCCCGCACAGCTCTGGCCAAGCCCGCATCCCCGCACCCAGGGAGCCCCAGGCCCCGCCCCACGCAGGAACGCGGCCCCTCACCTTCGGCAACCCGTCCATATCGCCCGAGCCTGTGGACCGACAGACGGCGGACCGCGGCTCAGATGCGCCTGCGCCAGGCCCGGAACTAATCCCCCGCCCTCACCCCGGCCCAGGGTCAACTAACCCCTCCCTGAACTTGTCCCGGGGCCCTGCCTCCGTCCCCGGGGCCCAGTCCGCTGGGGCGCCGCTGGGGGTCCTGGATGGAGGGTCCGGACGGGGGTCAGTGACGGCACTTTTGGCTTAGTTACTGGAATCTTCCCCCCGCCCCCCCGCCTCCCCTGCCAGCGAGAGGCCCGTGGAAATTCAGGGTACGACGGGGACGCCCGCGGAGAAACCAGGGAGAGGGGCAGGAGCAACCGCCAGGGGGCGCAAAAGGCTCGCGAAGCAGCGGGGTTGGGGCGTGGGGTGCGTGTCTCGGGACGCCCACTCACCCAGGGATCCGTTCACGTGGTGAGGCTCCATTGCACTCATGGCCGCCATGGGGCCCTCCGGACCAGGGCCGAGCGGGAACTGCGGGCGGGCGGGCGGGGGGGGGCGGGCAGCGTGGGACTCGGGCCACCAGACCCCCAACGGGGCCACCGCCTTCCGCAGCCCCCACCCTGGAACCCCCCACTCACATTAGCCCTGCCGGCGCCCGGCCCAATGGGGTTCATGATCGTGTACATGCTCTCGCTGGAGTTGGAGTCTGGGGGAGATACCGGTGCGTGAGGGGATGGGGTGTGAGGATCTCTCCAGGCGAGCACACCCCTCCCTGTATCCCGCCCAGGCTGCAGCACCTCCAGGGCTGGGCATGATGGGTGTTCCAGGGGGCCCTCCTCCTCCTGGGGGTCCCTGCACAAGGAAGGAGACAGAGCAGGTGAGAACGACCCCCCGCATCTGCCAACCATCACCACTGCCCCCCTGGCTCAAGTGGCCCAGCCCCCCTCGTCACTCAGTCACTCACCGAGTAGCTGCCGGGGGAGGAGGAGGAATAGGGAATCTGGGGAGAAGGGCAGCTGTGAGCAGTCCACTCTACCGCCACACCGCGAACCCACCCCCCAGCCTCCCCTGGCTGGCCAGCCCGCCTCTCACCGAGTTTCCACTGGGGCTGGCCCATGGGCCTCGCACTCCAGGGCCCCTAAAAGAGACAGTGGGGGGACCCCGGGGTTAGGCCAGGTGGCACACAGCCCCCGACACACTTTGTGACATCCCCCACCCTGCCCATGTGCCCCCAAACAGGCCCGAGGAGCCGCAGAGTTTGGCTGAGAGTTGGTAACCAGGAATGGATTCTAGTCAGCCCTCAAATCCCATATCCTATGGGATATGGCCTTTGGGCCTCAGTTTCCCCACCCAGTGCAGCGTAAACAACCAGAGCTGTTGTGCAGATTTAGTCTGCCCCAGCAGAGCCGGGCCACGAAGCTGGGTGGTGGCCTACGTGGGTACACTCCAGGGGTCTCTCAGGGCCTTACATGTTCATGGTGGGCAGGCCTGGGCCGGCGAGGGAGTTCGGTGGGGGCCGCATGCCACCTCCATAGCTCTGGGAAGGCAAAAGGGCTGTGAGTGCAGGCCAAGGTGTCGGGGGAAGCCCCCTGGAAGCGCACCCCCTCTCCTGGTCCAGCCCTCACCTGGGGTCCAACGCTGGCCATGCCCCGTGGAGGTGTCACTCTCTGCATGGGGCCCATGCTCGGATGCCCTGGTGGGGGGGGCAGAAGGAAGGGGGCTCAGGCCAGTAACACTCCCCAGTGTGGAGAGGTGGTTCTGCACCAGGAGGCAGCAGGGACGAGGAACTTGGGAGCTGGAGTCCTAATGGGTGGGGGGTGGCAGCAGCTGGAGCTTCCCTACTCACCCTGAGCTCGCGGGGAGGGTTCCATGGTGCCAGGAAGGAGGGGCTGGGAGCCGGGGAGGCCCACGGGAGGCTGCGGAGGGGGTGTGGCAGCACTGAGCGTGGGTACCCCCACCCTGGCCCAACTCCTACCCCCCCTCCCCTCATCCCTCTCTCACCTGACTCGGCATCCGCAGGGTGGGCCGGGGGCCCCCTGGGAACCGCGGTGACATGAAGGGCTGGAAGAGGTGGGCCGGGGATCAGCACCTCCCACCACCCGCTCACCCCCCAAAGCTACCCTGTTCCTGCAGTGCCCAGGCCCCCAGCCTGGACAGCCCCCTCCTCCAGGACCAGCCAGCAAACTGCAGCCAGCCAATGCCCGGTGCGTGAGTGCGGAGGGGCTGGGGTCTCAAGTTGCTGGGATGTGCGTGTGCAAAGGGGCGGGGCGTCACAGGTCCTTACCTGAACGTGAGGCCCCATCATGGGGGCGTTGGGGTTGTGGGGGGGCTGCTGGGAGCCGGGGGGGCCCTAGGAGGACAGAACCAGGTGGGTTGGGAGGAGCGAGGTCCACCGAAGCTTCACTGTTCTCTGTGGCCCTGCTGAGCCTGGCCAGGGAGGGTGAGGGGACGCCATGGAGGCGGGAGGGTGGGCCAGCCCTGCACTCCCCTGAGTGGAAGACGGGCTTTGGGGTGGGGGGGCCCTACAGGAACAGTCATGGGCAAGACCCACGGCTCAGAGAGCCATGCTCCGAGGCCCTTAGCAACCAGGCCCGCGCAGGCCAACGTCACAAGAGACCCCGCCCTCTCCTGCACTGGGGCCCAGCCCATGCGGCCTCTCCCTGCCCCCGCCACCAAGGCCCGTGTGCAAATGCCCACCTCGCGGACAAACCCCTACCAACTGCGGCCTGCCGGGGCCTCTCCCCGTGGGACCCCCCACGCCCATCATGGCCCACGCTGTTCACCCTCCGACACATGCCCACTTGAGTTGGAGAACAAGGGGCACTGGCCCTGGCTGTACCTGGAAGAAGCCGGGTGCCATGGGGCCTGCTGCCATCGCGTCGTTGGGGGCCATGCTCCCCATCACAGGACTGGGGGCCGCTACAGCGCTCTGCAGGGGTGAGGAAGACCAGGAGAACCTGCTCACGTCACTTCCTGCTTGAGTGTCCCCTCCTGTCCGCAAACAGCCCACTCCACAGAGCAAGGAACCTGGGCCATCGGATCTTCTACCCGTGTGAGCACGTGAGGACACCTGGAGGGTTCTCTAGGTGAAGGAGGAGTGACTGCTCCTGTCCCCACCCCAGTTTTAGCAGCCCTGACTTGGTGTCCTCCTCAAATTGCCGTGTGGCCGTGGACCCAGGCTTTGCCTCTTCTGTACCCAAGACACTGGAGGTGATCGGGGCCGTCAGGTGCAGCACGCAGTCCAGGCGGAAGGCCAGGGACCTGGGGATCCCAGCTCCTGAGGAGTCAGTCCCAAGCATGAGGATTCTGGGGGGTCTGAAAATGCCAACAAGCCAGGGTCCCCGTGGGCACGCGCCTCTTGCATCTGGCACAGGCTTGCTCTTTCCATCGGAATCTCACGTCAGACCAGTGGGGGCATGGTCCCTGACTCTAGCCCCGGCCCAGCAGGCCCCATGTCCTCCTGGCTGGTAAAGCGGATTAGCTGGACTCCCAGCTCTACCCAAGACAGCCCAAATAAACACAAAAATCAACTGGCAGCTTCCAGATGAACCTCCCTCCCGGAGGGCTGCTCTCTGGGGCTGCGGCGCAGAGAACTCCCCTCTTCCTCCAGGTGGGAAGGGAAGGAAGAGCAGGACTACTGGGATGGGGTCTCCAGGCTCCAGGCCTCTCTTCAGTTGGAGGAGGGGAGAAGAGCGGGTGCTAGACAGGGGGGTTCCCATGTCAGCCCAGGGTGGAGATGCTGGTGGCGGCCGGGTACAGGCTGACAGGCCACTTCCTCTGGTAGGTTCCAAGTCCCAGGCTTGTCTGCCTTTGGGAACAGAGCAGGGAGGAGGAGGGAAATGCAGGCCTAGTCTACAGGGTAGAGGGGACACATCAAAGGTTAGGGAAGGAGGACTCTGCAAGGACTGAGTAAACACAGTAATTCTCGGGAGGCCCCTCAACTCTTGTCTGTCTGGATCATCTGCCCCCACTCCACCCCCAACGGGATCCAAGAGGTATGGTCTGTGTGGGTCACGGCTATCCTTGGGACTGGCACAAGCCATCACACAGGGATGCCCAGGATTTTGCAAAACTGCAGCCACTTGGGCTCAGGGAAGTTAAGCATTGTGCCCACAGTCACACAGCACTTCCTGCCCCACAGAAGTGGGGAGAGGGCCCCTTGGCTGCGTCAGAGCAGGACCCCTGTAGACATACCCCTCCCCTTGGGTATTGCAAGCTGCCCCCCCCTTCCTGCCCCTTCTCAAAGATCAACCTCTGAAGGACTCCTGCCCAGGCCCCAAGCTGGGGGGGGAGCTGCAGGGGGGGCGGGGAACAGCCCTCCCTAGCCTATGGTGACCGAAAACACTCCCAGGGCCTGGCACCAATCTTTTGAAAGCCCAAGAGACCCTAGGAGTGGGGGGATAAAGCTCTCACCCCCCCCCAAACTGCCAGGTCCCCCCTGCCCCCCCCAATGCCCCCCCCTCCCCCAGACACAGAGCCTGACAGCTGGAGCAGCTATTGTATTCTCGCAGGCGCCTGCCTCAGTGGCTGGAGGAGGTACTTCTGAGCCCTCGGTCTGTCCACTCCCCCCAACCAACCCCACAGGGAGGGTGGGAGAGCAGTCCCCCCTTTCAAGCCACAGCAGGCGCCAGAGCATTTCCTGGTGCGGGGGGCAGCTGCTCTCTGGGCTGCCGACGAGGTGTGGGGGCAGGGAGAAGATAGGGCACCGCTCACCCGGCTCCCCAACTCTAGGCCCAGAAGGGTTAATACAGGGCGGGCCCACCCCCCCTGGCGGGTGGCCCGAGCTAGACCCCCCATGTCAATCATCCACCCGGAGACGCCCTGGCCCATCCCGCGTTGCTATGACGATGGGTTGGGCGCGCTAGCGTTTCCTGGAGACGCCGAGGTCGGCCGAGGAGCCGGGAGTGGTGAACTGAGCCCCCCACTCGGAGGGGGCCCCGACCGTGCAGGGGAGGCGAGCACGGCGCTCCCCCCACGTTAGAGCAGCGGCTGGTCAGGATGTGCGCCCGCAGCCACAGGGAACCCGTCACCCCGAGGTTAGGGTGCTGCCCCCCCGACACCCGCTGTGCCCGCACCATCTCCCCCGACGCACTCCGCGGCCATGGTAACCGGCGCGCTCCCGGGAAGCGCGCTCCCGTGGATGTGGAGAACCCTGCGTTCCGCCTTCCTGCCCTCCCCAGAGGGGCCCTGAGAGGCCACTAGAGGTGGGGGCAGAGGCGAAGCCGGGGCGGGGGGGGGGGGAAGGGGGCGCTGCGCAGGCTGGGAGGGGCTAGGGTTCGACTGGGAGTGAGCGCCCACGCAGAGTCTTGCACGCACACAGCTCCAGACACCCCTGGAGCCCGTTCTGGCAGGAGAGCGACAGGGGGGATGGCACACGAACAGTGGAACCCGATGGGGACCAATAGTGTGACCCCGGCTCCCATGCACATCGTACAACGGGTGCGGAGCGTCTTCAGGGACACGATGAACCCCCACCCCTCACGGGCTGCACCCCTGCTCTACAAAGGCCTGCACTTGCCGGGTGGGGAGGGGCGCTTTATGTGGGGAGGCGGTGCACGACCTTGACCAACTGCAGAGCGAGATGGGGACGGCCACGCCCTAGGAGGCCCGAGGGGGCACAGCAGGGCGGACTGCTCAGGCTGTGAGGACGCCAGCTGTAGGAGAGTGGGTGCACAAGGGGGAGGGCGAGAGAAAGGGGAGCTCGCCTAGAGCTGCACGCCCCTGGACGCCAGCTGAGCTGCTGCTTTTCCTCGGAGTGGGCCCAGAGCCCCCCACCCTTCCTGTCCAGCCAGAAACCTCTCGGAGAAGCCAGGTGGCCAAGCCCCACAGCCAGGACCAAGAAGAGGATAAACGCAGGGGCGGCCATCTGCTCCCCATGACAATGAGACGCCACCAGCCCTTTCATGTTATCTCCCCTCCTCTCCAGATAGGCCTCTGACCCCCACTCAACCTGGAGGGAAACTGAGGCCAAAGAGGTGGGGTCAACAGCCCCAATCACCAAGCAAAGTCAGGAAGTGTATTGCCCAAGGGTGCATCTGCCAGTTAGCCAACCCCAGGGTCCCCTGGGGTCAAAAAGGCTGGGGTGGGAGGGGGTATGCCGTGGTGGCCCCCAACACACACACACACACACACACACCCGGGGAGGCAGAGCTCCACACACACACACACACACAGCTACACACACCCGGGGAGGCAGAGCTCCACACACACACACACAGATCCACACACACACACACACAGCTCCACACACACACACACACACACACACACACACCCAGGGAGGCAGAGCTCCTGGCTCCCCAAGGGATTCAGAAGAGGGGAAGGAGAGGTAGGGCTGGCTTCAGGAAGGTGGGGGGGGCTGTGGGGACTCTCAGGAGCTGGGTGCAATGGAAAGAGCCTCCCCCACCCTGTGAGTGACCCTAGACTGAGGAGAGGGCATAGGGACTCCCAGAAGTGGGCAAGATCCCAGATCAAACCCCAACACCAGACCCACCTGCCCACCCAAGCCAATTTCAGGCCACGCAGGCCCCCAAGGCCACAGGCCCCAAAACTGGCCCATGCCCAAGAGCCCTGGTCCCGGTCCCTGGGGCAGGGACTCACGTAGTCCTGGAAGGCCTTGGCCTCATTTGAGTGCTCACACGCCTCTCTGCGGTCGGGTGCTGCACAGTACAAGTCCCAGAACACACTGTGGGCAGCAGGGGGGGGACGATGGTTTCCCCATGCGTCCCCACCCAGCCCCCCTCCATGGTCCACCCTGGCCAGCCCCACACGCACCACCACCAGGAATGTAGGAAGCCTGGGGGTTCCCCCAGTGTAATGTTCTTCTCCCATCGGATCTGCAGGGGAAAAACAAGACAGTGAGGGGGTCTGCTGCCTGGCCCTGCCCAACCTCTTCCAACCTGAGGCAGCCCCAGGGCTGGGGCCTGGGAGACAGGGAAACAGCAGCCCTGAGCAAGGGTGCAGGGCAGAGGACAACTGGGTAAGGGGCAGAGAAGTGGGCACAGATCCTCAGATGGCCAGACAGATGCCTCGACCCCAGCCCACGGGCCCTGACCCACCCCAGCCCTCAGTTCCCAGGGCCAGCAGAGGGGCAACCGAACCCCACCACTGGAGCCCCAATGGAAAGGGGGTGGAGTGGACCCCAGGGTACAGGCAGTAAGGAAGGACCCAGCTGGGGGGGCCCTGCCTGGCGAGGCTGACTTACCTCAGACAGAAAGGTCTGGGCTGACTTCTGGGCACCAACGTGCAGCAGGTACTCGTAGACATACAGCGCCAACCTGCAGGCAGGCCGGGTGCGGATGGGCTCAGGCTCTCTGGAGGCCTGCGGCCGGCCCCACAACCCTTCCCCAAGGGTCCCTAGGTGTGGCCTCGGTGAGCCCTTCGTGATACTATCCTCAGTCTCACTCACTGCCCCCCGATGGTTCCCCAACCCCCCCATCTCTCCCACCCTGATGTGATGGCTTCATCAGGTGCTCAGACCTGCCAGCTCCTACATATCCATCAATACCCAGTCGGCAGGCCCTTCCTCTAGGCAGCGCTCCCAGCAGTCCCTGACCCCTGACTTGCAAGCCATCCATTCTGCTCAGTTCCACATCCCCTCGTGGACCAAGTCCTGGCCCCATCCTGCCAATGCTGAGACCCCAGAACAGCCTTCGTCCCAGGGAGGTCTTGTGGCCGGGAGAAAGGGCTCCTAGAGGTCACTCCAGACTCTGCCCTGGGTGGGGTCTCCCAGCGGGTACCCGAGGCCATGTGGTCAGGGCCCAACACCTAATTTCCTTCCAGCCTTGTCTTCTAGAGAAAGAAAGGGGCCCTCTAACCTGAGGTCTTCCTCCACCAGGTGTCCCCGGACCCCCATTCTCTTTCTCAGGACCAGCGCCCATCCACCCATGGTGGCCATGACCTAGCTACACCAGCCCCGCAGGGGGGAGTGTGGAGAAGCGAGGGCAGGTGAGGGGCAGCAGGGCCTGCCTTGTAGAAACACAGTGCCCAGCACCCTTGGACACACCAGTTTGGCTGCTGCCTGCCCCAAGAACACAAGCCACCTTCCAGCCAGTAGCGTCCTCCACAGGCCACACAGGGAGGCCGGCCCCTCTACACCATCTTCCGAGCCTCCGCATCCTCAGCCCCAACACCCCCTCATCAGTCCTCCCCACCAGCAAGCAGAGAAACAACTTCCTGCTTCCTGGGGTCACCCATTTCCCAACCATCCACAGTTACTGCCCCCTCCCGGTGCTCCCAGGGACATAGGGTCCGTTGGTCCAGGCCCCGGGGGGGGGGGGCGGTGCTGGGAGGATAGGGTCTAGATCCAAGATGGGGGGGCTCCCCCAGGGCTGGCCTGAGCTGGAAGCCCTTCCAGGACGCCTCCCCACTCAGCAGGCCACCCCTCCCTGGCTGAGGGCCTCCCCCCTAAAATAACCCTGCTTTGACTCATGTTCTTGTTCTCTCCCACCTTCCCAGCCAGGCTTCTTGATCCTCACATACCCGCCCCCCATCAGATCAGCCCCCTTCCTTAGCTCCCCTCACATTTTGCTGAGGTGGTTCTAGCCATTCTGTCCCCCGGCCCCTGCTCCCTGCCCCTGCCCCCTCCCCCCCAACGGCTTCTACCCTTGCCCTGGATCCTCTTCCTTCCTCCATCCATTTTCATTCATTCAGCATTCACCCAGCATCTCTTTGTGCAGTGAACACAACAGACACCTGACCCCCGGAGGCTACCTGCTGAGTTCTATGGTGGGCCGGAAGATAGTGCGTGCTAGGGAAGGACAAGAGGGGGACATTTGAGGGACTGGGGTGGGCAGCTGTCCCAGGGCAAGGGGTGCCCCCAGCTCACCCCACACCAGATGAGCTGTGGACAGCCACCAAGAGGGACAGGGCACAGAGAGGTATGGCTCGTGGTGGTCACACTGCTCCAAGTGTGGGTTTTCCTCAAGATGGGCTGTGGACTCCACCACATCATCACACCCCTCTCAGCCTTCCTGGTCCCATGGCCTCCAGGTTTACCTGTCCAACTCACTCCTATGATTCTCTTCCTTTCTAGAGGCTTCCTGAGCCTTCAAGTGGTCTGCATCTGCCAGCCCTGCGTCCATTAGTGAAGGAACAACGGACTGAAGCAGAGCCAACAAGCCCAGGCCTGCCCGCCCCCCTCCCGCACCCTCTGGGCAAGGAGAGAGGCTGAGAGAGGTCCAGCCAGTCCCTCACCCATTTGGGGGGTCACTGCAGGAGGCAGGAAAGTCTGGGGCTGAGATGCCCAGAGAAAAGGGAGCAAGAAGGGATGGGGGGGATCCAGGTAGGCAGATGTAAGGATAGAGGCAGGGAGGCAGCAGTCTTGCCCTTGGGGCATTCTGGCTCAGGAAGCTTCCTGAAGAAATGACCCTTGGCTCCCACCACATCCACCAAGGTTGCTCGACACTGCCAGCCATCAGGCCCTCCTACACCTCCCCTTTGCCCTCAACTGTTCTTCAGGGGTGGCATCTGATCCCGGATGCAGGACCCCATCCCGGGCTGCTCCCCTCCTCCCTCCACTAGCCCCACCCCAGCTCAGCCCTGGGCCCCCACTTCCCTCTCTGAATGGCCTCCTCTCCCGCTTTGATGACATCTTCATGCAGCTGCCCATGGGGTGCGCCAGCCTGGCCCCCCCAAACTTGGGATTCACATACCATCTAGTGGTCCATCCTCAACATGCTCCCCGCCCAGCTTCTTCCTCTCCCCCCCTCCCTGCCCCCCCCCCGCCCCATCTGACTTGGGTAGTCTGGCCTTGACTCACAAAGGTACACAGGTGTGTGAATATCCACCCAGCCATCCCCCTGAGATCACTGCACTTACTGAATTTAGGGGAAAAACTTGAGAAAAAAGCTCACTCTTCTGCTTTGGAGCCCTCTTCCTGCCTCTTCTACCACACTTGGTCCAGGCTACCACCACCTCTTACCTGGATTTCGACAGGGCTCCCCCAGCGGCTGCTCTCTCCCCAGCCTCTAGAGTCTACACACACACCCAATAGCACGCCTCCTTCAGTCCCTCCAGTGCCCCAACACACGCACACTGGCCCTCCTCCACCCCAGGGCCTTTGCACAGGGTGTCCCCCCACTCAGGGCACTTCCACCTAGAGACCTATGTGGTTCAAATGTCACCTGTCACAGTCTTCCCTGTCACACCTAAACTCCACCTGCCCCATCCACCCGCCCAACCACCTTATTTATCCCCTTCTGACACATGTCTCTTTGCCCACTGCCTGCAGCTCTTTCTAGAATATAGCTTTGGGAGGGCAAGGACTTGGTCTCTTTCCCTCACTACTGAAATTACAACAGCACCCAGGGCATCTTGGGCCCCTTGCTACCACAAATGAATGAAAAAAAAACACAGGGACTCCCTCCTGCGAGGATAGGTTTAACACAGGCAGTCTGGTAAGCACCAGTAAAAGTTAGCTTAGTATTTCAAAGTTAAGGATTTGGGGTTTTATCCCCAAAGCAAAGAGAAGCCAGAGAAGATTTTAAGTTTTGCTGATTTCTCTTACGTGTTCTTACTTTAATTTTTACCAGGATAGAGTCTCAGGGAAGGACTGTAAGCTGTTTTGTTTTGAGTGAAAAATTTTGAAGCCTGGACATTTGACCATGTTGTTTTGAGACCTTCAGGGTGCCACCCCATGCAGGGCCTCCAGCTTGAGGTGTCCCTTCCCAGGCCCTGATCTCACATATGGGGAAGGGCCTGGGCTCTGGATCCAAATCCTGGCATCCCCACCCCTAATCATGTTGGCAAATGACCTGCAGAACAAAGAGCAGGCTCATGGGAAGGGCTTTTGCTGTAAGAGGGCAGGTGGATGGAAGGAACGAGTGACCTAGAGGATATGGGGTGCCCAGACCCCAAGTGCTCACAGGAAGAAAGGCGCACAGGGCTGCTCAGGTGACAGAACGGGATGTTAGAGTCTTGGAGACTACAACATGGCGCCACCACTGTAATTAGCAAGAATTATGGTAGGTAACGGAGGCTCTGAGCACTAGCACAGTGTCCTCCTCCCCCTTAAAGCCCCTGGACTTGCTGCTGGGGGCTGGGAGACTCCACTCAGGGCCTTGTGTCACTTCCCAACAGAGGGACGCTCCAGCCCACACATCTCTTCCCCCCACCCTCCACCCCCACCCTCAAGGCCAGGCCTTTGGGTGTCTCACCACCTGCCTGACAGCCTCCACGCACGCCCCTTACAGCCCTTCTCCCAGCCAGTGGCCTGGGTGATGACCCCCACTCACAAATTCCCCCTCTGTCTTCCTCCTCCTCCTGTTCCTTCCCTCTTCTCAAGCCCTTCCTTGGAAGCTCCCCTGTGTCCACTGGCTCTGCTTAGCCTCCAGGACTCAGTTCAGGGGTTCCTTTCTCAAGAAACTCCTGCCCATCTGCCCTCCAAACAAGGATGCCCACAGCCACACCTGGAAGCCCAGCAAGAGACAGAGCAAACACAAGGTGAATCCCTCACCTGCTGGGCTAAGGAACAAACTACACGTGGTCATGTGCCCCTTCTCAAAACCAATCCCAGAAAAAACACAAGACACCAACCATGGTTGTCATTTATGGAACTATTTAAACCTACCTGGCAGCACTTCACATTAGCAGAACCTCTGGGGCCACAGGGGGAAGGATATAAAGGGGACAAAGGGGCCTTCGACTACCCATCACCTTTGTCCTCTTATTTAAAAAGCCCCCAAACCAAGGACCAAATCCAAGTGCTAGTTAGTGCTGGGTGGTAGGTGCCCTCCAGGCTGCCCTGTAGGCTGGGAGTGTTTATTAATGGATCCACCATCCACACACCCAGCAGGTACTCAGTTCATTTCTGGGGCAGGCTGTCCCAGAACTAGTGTTGAGATGAGGAGCAAGAAGCGGGCCCAGGACAGGGACCTGAGAAGGAAGAAGGGCAGGAGGAGGTAGGACTTCGAGCAGGGAGAAAAACACAGTACCAGAGAGCTAAGGACCTGAGCAGTATAACCCCCCCACACCCCCATTTCACAGAGGAGGATACCGAGGCCCAGAGACAGGAAGTGGCTCGGCTGGTGGCTGCCTGTGTGGGGTGCTCTACCTGCAGCCTCTCACCCCCTCCCTGTGAGAATCCTACAAGGTCGGTTGTCCACGTTTCAGAAACCGATGCTCGGAGCAACCAGCCGACCTGTCCAGTGTGCCTTCCCCGCTCCCGCCCCACTCCCGCTTTCTGAGCGCTCTCCCGCGCCCCAGACCCTGAGACCTCAGCAGATCGCTTTCTCTCCAGGGCCCCAGCACCCCCACGGATGAAATAGGGGATGTGACCATCTGGTGTTTTCCAAACTTTCTTTAGCAGCAGAACCCTACCCCCAAACCAAGGCTTAGATGGGACCCTCTATAAGAAATGGACGAGCACAGGACAGGTCTGGCCATCAAGGGGCCTGGAACACAGACAGGACGGAGCCTTTAGCCTCCGCCTGAGGCGTTTTTGCAGATCCCAGAGTCCTCCCACTGTGGGCCGTGTGGCCTCCCCAGGGGCCCCACCCAGCTGCCCCCGCCGGGCTGGGGCTAGCAGCCCTCAGGCCCTCTCCTCTCTCAAGCTCTTCCTACGTGCAGGGGTCCCCAACTGGCCAGTCTCGCCCGCCCCGCAAACTTCCCCGGAGACTGCGACGCCGCTCCGTGCGCGACCTCGCGCGCACGCGCGACCGCAAACTCGCGCACCCAAGTCTCGACCGTCGGGGAGGTCTCGCGACCCTCGAGTCCCGCTCGGGTCTCTCGCGCCCCCTCAAATCCTGCGCCCTCGAGTCTCGCGCGCCCCTGCAATGTCGCGTCTCCCCAGTCCTCGAGTTTCACGCGCCCCCTCAAATCTCGCGAACTTCGGGTCTCCGGCGCCCCTTCAACTCTCACGACCTTTCGGCTCTCACGCACCGCCCCCCAAACCTCACGACTTCCTTGCGCCCCTCTCGCCCCCGGAGTCTCACGCGCACCCCCAAATCTCGCGAACTCTTAAGCTCCTCACACCCCTTAGATCTAGCGCACTCCCACAGATCTCGCGACCCCTCGAGCCCCTCGGGCCTCACACGCCCCTCAAATCTCGCGCCCCTCGGGTCTCGCGCGCCCCCGCAAATCTCGCGACCCCTCCAGCGCGCTTCGGCCCCGCACGCCCTGCCCCCGCGCCCACGTGCCCCGCGCGGTGCCCGCCGGCATTGGGGCCCACGGAAGCTGCGCGGCGGCTCCCCCGGCCCCGGCCCACCGACTCACTTCTCGCGGGCCTGGCTGTCGGAGGGCACGGCCGAGCCCTTGCCCCCCTTGGCGTACATGCTGCTCCGAGCCGCCGCCGCCGCCGCCGCCGCCGCTGCCGCCGGGGCCCACACCTGTCAGGCGGCTCCGCGGGCCGCGCTAGCGGTCGCCATAGCTACCCCGCGCCCCAGGCCTCACCGCCCCGAGCCCCGCACGGGCACCGCGGGCATCGTCCGCGCGGGGGAGCTCCAGACGGCCAAGGCGGCGGCGGCGGCAGCGGCGGCAGCTCCAGCTTCAGCTCCAGCCACGGGTTTTATTTTCTTCCTCTCTTCCCTCAGCGCGGGCTGTTCCGGGAAGCGCGCGCCCCCTCCTCCCTCCGCGCGCGCCCCCGCCCGCCGCCTCCCTGCCGCCCGCGAGCGCCGCTCTTAAAGGGGCGATGGCGGGCGCGCGGATGGGTCCCGCTGTGGGGACCGTGGGCCCGGCGCGCACGCGCAGTGCCCGCCGCAGGGGGGGGGGGCCGCGGGTACACACACGCAGGCACGGGTGGGGACGGCCACCTGGGGACACACAGCAGGATACAGTTGATCACGGCTACACACACACTCCCCAGATAGGACCAACCACCCAAATTGTACACCCAGGAACACAGCCACACACAGTTGCAGCTACACTGTTGGACACAGGACTACACACATAGATCCACATAGCTACTGAAACAACTAGTGAGAGTTCCATAAAGCAATAGGCAGTCACACGGGGTGCACGACCCCGCGGAACTACCCCCACACAGCTTGAGAAGGAACCGCCACACACACAGCTCACTCAGGGACACAGTCATACACACAGAGGTATACACAGTGACTGTCAGAACAACAAAACATACAGATCACCACTCATATAGACACACAGCCCCACAGACACACGGAGGCTCAGCTATGCTTACAGCTTCCGACAAGCTGCGGAAGGAGCCCATGCCGCTACTTGCGGTCACCCTGGGGCACACGGTCCTAGCCTACCCAGGGCTCCACACACAGACCTGGGGTCTCACAGTGCCATAGATGAGTCAGTGTCACACAGTCACATGGCCTGTGGACACTCACTGCCACATAGACACGCAACACACACATGCAACACAAAGACAAGCACACAGGGATAGCCGGGTCACACCCTGGCAGCCACCCTGCGCGGCTCCACAGTCACACCCTGTGTCAATAGTAGTCGCTGGGCGATTGTCCACTGGGTCATTCCTGCTGCCATTTCTCAACTTCTGTGTTGCCAGCGGCAAATGGGGCGCATCCCACCTTTAATCGCCCCTCTGCAGGAGTCAGGACTGCAGGCAGTCCCCCTCCTGGGGCCCTTCTCCCTCCAGGGTCTGTGAAATGGGGGACAGACATTGAGGTAAGGGCCCCAAGGCAAGGGTGCCTGGGAGGGGTGGACGCCTGTGCACTGGACCCGCTTGCCACGGGTGGAGGGAGGCAGTCCAGTTGTGATTCCAGGTCTGGATGTTTCTGTGACTATTTGCCATAGGTGTTCTTTTTTCCTGTGCACGACTGCGAGTGTGTGTGTGTGTGAGTGTCTTGATGGGTGTACCCCCTCCCACTGCGAGCTGACCCCCTGTTATACCTCCCTCTTAGAGGCTACGCCCCCCAGTGGGGATCCCCACCCCTCAGGCCTTCTGGCGGTCGGGAAGTCGGGAGCCGCTGGGGTTCCAGACAGGCGGAGAGGAAGGGAAGGGCCAGGCTGGCCCCAGCCCCGCCTCCATCCCCAGGGGCCTCGGCCGGGGTTGGAGGGGGACGCCAGCCCTTCCCACTTCCTGTCCAGCCGGTCGTCCCCTCCCCCAGCTTCCTCTCCCGCGGGGCCCCCCGGAGCCAGGGGCCGGCGTAGAGGAGGGGCCTGCGCTGCGAGGTAGTGGGGGTGCGGCCGCCAAGCTTCTGTAGGGCATCGAGCCCCGGACGCCACCGGCGGACGTGGGCGTCAAGGGCACCCTCATCGTAATACCCGCTCCCACCACCGCTCTCCAGTGCCTACTTCCAGCGAGACACAGAGAAAGTGTGGCTCACCCAAGTCACACAGCGTATTGGTGACAACTGTGACACCCAGGCCCTGCCACCCCAGGCACCCCCTATTTATCTCCCAATGCTCCATGGCTCCGCAGGATTCTGTGTCCTGCGCAGGTCCCTCGCCTTCTCTGAGCCACGGTTCCTTGAGTCATTGTGAGTCTCCAACCTCCCCACAAACATTTACTGAGCGTCTGTTGTGTGCAGGGCTCTGGGGACCCAGGCAGGACGCGTTGCTACTGCTTGTGGAGCAGATTCTGACGGGGAAGGCTGACCGTCAAAAGCTGGCGAGTCAGTAGGATAATTTCAGGGAGTACCACATTCTGGGCCGAGGGAGGGGTTCCCGGTGGAGAGGACCAAGCGACGGCCGAGTGGGCCCAGCTCCCGGAGCAGGGTGGAAGCGAGGGGAGAGAAGGAGGGAGACGGAGGCGCGAGCTGCGAAGGGGGAGGCGCGGCCGGCTGGAGCGACAAGCGCGGTTCTCATGGCAACGGGGACGGTTCTCCAAACACAGCTTCGGTGCCGGCGGAAAAGTCCGAGAAGAGCGAGCTCTGGGCCCCACGCGGCGTCAGGGAAGTTGAGCCGCAAGCACATCCGAACCGGGCGCACGCCCTGCAAAAGCCGAACCCACAGAAGAGGCCCCCCCCCGCACCCATACAAGGGAGGGGCATGGGGGGGAGGAAAGTTTTGTTTTTTTTAATAAGGGGTGGGGTGGACCTGAAAGATCTGAAAGCAAAATGTTCAGACTGCAATCACAGAAGTGCAAAGGCCCTGAGGTGGGTGCATGCTTAAGGTGTTGGACGCAGAGCGAGGAGGGCAGTGTGGCTGAAGCAGGGGGAAGAGGACCCGGATCACTCCCGAGGGGATCGGATGAGATTTGTTCCAAGAGCAATAGGGAGCCACCGGAAGGTGTGTAGCCGTGAGGGGCAGGATCTGCAACAGGATTTTAAGAAGTACCACGGGGTTCCTGGGTAGATTGGGATGGCATGGAGGATGCAGGAGGTTGCCCTGGTAAGAGGCCCAGATAGACAGGGGCTCTGGGCCATGGCAGACCCAGGATTTGATTAAGGGGCCCCGGCGGGGATGCAAGCAGAGTAGGCTAAGGGTCTAGGCTGGATCCCAGACCAGCGATCCCTCCACCAGCTCCCGATCGCCCCCGTGTGGCTTCGCGGACCCTGCAGCCTTGAGCCGATTCTCTGCCTCTTTTGGGATTACCACCGGTTTGGGGGCGGTGCCTGGGGGAGCCTGAAGCAGGCTGTGCTTGTAGGGCTGGGGGGTTGCCTAGAGGGGAGGCTGTCCCTCCCCACTCCCTTCCAGCCCTTCCATTCTTCATACCCACCCTTCACAGGCCCACCTCACGGCCTTTGCCCTAGCTGTTCCTGCTGCCTGGAGGGCAGTTTGGCTCCTGGCCTGGCCTATTCTAGTTCCTTCTTCTCCCCCCATCCTCTCCCTCCTTCCCCTCTTTCTCCTCCCGTCCCTTCTTCTTGCCTTCCTTGGCCATCTCCCCTAAATTACGGATTCTTCCCTGGCCTTGGTTGGATTTGTCACTGTTAACGATAAAATGATGCATCAGATAATCTGCGGGCAGCCTCCGCCTTCCACTGGATCTGGCCTCCCTGCGGACACGGCCCTGGCGGCCGGTGAATATGTTGCAGGAGTCGCTCGGAAGTCTGGTTTGGGTTTTCCTGATGATGGTTTTTCCTCTCCACTGGAGATGGAAGCAGCGCCCCACCCCCCCCGCCCCATTAAAGTGGCAGGCGTTGGGCGGGGCCAGGATCCGGAGGGCGGCCCCGCAGCCCCGCCCCAGCCGTGCGTGGGAGGCGGGCCACAGCTGGGAGCAGGGTCTGGGCCAGGAGATGTTTCCTCTCAGAAGCTGTAATTATGGGTAATTTTCTAACTGCAACACAAAAATTAAAACCCAAACAACACGGGAGGGGAGAAGCCACAGCAGCCGGTGAGCGCTAGAGCAGGGATGGGAGTCCCCGCCGACACCTGGCGGGAGGAGCAAGGCCCCCAACCCAGGAGTGTTGGGAGGAGGGGGCAAAGGCTCGCTCAGATGTGCTAGGCTCCTTGAAGAGGCAGCAACCGCTTTGAGTTTCAGTTTCCTTTATTCCAAGACCGATCGCCTGGAGGCAGAAGTCCCCGGATGGAGGATGATCCTGGGTTTGAATTCTGGCTGTGCAGGTCCGCTTGTGAGTCTTTGGGCAGGAAGCGACTGAACCCCCAAGCTTGCAGAGCTGCCAGGAACTCTAGGCGAGAGAAGGGATCCAGGAGGACTGGCAAGAGGAGCCTCAACCAAACCCACAGCACCTGTGTCCATTCTCCACAAGGCTTAGCCTGAGCCAGTACACTGCCCTACTTTCTGTGGGCTCCCGTGCCCACAAATTAAGCCCCTGCCCCTCCTCCCTGCACTTGAATTCCAGAGCCAAACCAGTCCTTAGAAATTGGTGTGCTCAGGGCGCCTGGGTGGCTCAGTTGGTTGGGCGACTGCCTTCGGCTCAGGTCATGATCCTGGAGTCCCGGGATAGAGTCCCGCATCGGGCTCCCTGCTCGGCAGGGAGTCTGCTTCTCCCTCTGACCCTCCCCCCTCTCGTGTGCTCTCTCTCTCTCTCTCTCTCTCATTCTCTCTCTCGCAAATAAATAAATAAAATCTTAAAAAAAAAAAAAGAAATTGGTGTGCTCAGCTCGGGATTAGATCATCCCTGGAAAATCCACCCAGCAACCTCATTGGAGAGGCAGCCTATCTTCTTCCCATGTTAGAGAATGGGGAAACTGAACCCCAAGAGGTACTGAGGGAGTCACATAGGTGACCCAGGGGCAGCACTTCACCCACTGGCGTGCCTGCCCTGTCTGGGGTCTGGGATACTCACTCTGGGAAATTGGAGGCATTTTGTGGAAAACTCAGGCCTGGGGGCGGGGGGGAGCAGGGAGGAGAGTAATGAAGGAGGGGAGAGCCTGTAGCAGCTACAGAGAGAGTTCTGCAGATAAAACCGAGGCTTAGCACAGGGAAGCAACTTGCCTGAAGACACACAGCAGAGAGTGGAGGACCAGGTCCCACTTTGGGGTGCACTGGCAACATCCCTCCCTTAGCTTTCCTCTCCAGAGCTCCGGTCTCTTCCTGTGGCAGAGGAAAGAGTTTCCATGACACCCTAAGGTCCCACTCTCTTTCTGGACCGTAAAGGGGAAGGGTCTTTTCTTCCCCATTTGGGAGTCCCTCAGCTTAATAACAACATGGGGGAATGGATGCTTGCTAAGCACCAGAAATTGGGTACTTTTTGTCCATGATCCTGTTGTATGCATCCAGCTCATCCCCACCCCAGGGCCTTTGCAAGGGTGTTCTCCCTGCCTGGGACACCTTCCCCCCAAGCCGTTCCCCATGGCCTGCTTCTCTTCATCCTACAGACCTCAGCTCCAGCAATGTCCTCTCAGAGAGGCCCTCCAACCTGGGTCACGTTGGATTTTCCTGAAAATCTTGTTTTTGCACTTTGATTTCCCATGTCCTCAGTAATCCATGAGGTCCATGAGGGCAGGGAATTTGAATGTTTTGTTCAGTGCTTAGAGCAATGCTTGGCACACAGCAGGAGCTCAATAAATACCTGTTGCTAAACAAATGAATTAAAAATTACCACTGTCCCTTCTGTGCTGGGATCCAAGGCCTCTAGTATCCCCAGGGGTCTCAGCCTGACTGTGACACAAACTCTCATTACCATCCTCCCTACAGCCAGGGTGGAATCTGGAGGTCGGAAGAGCCAGGGACCAATTTTCTGTCTCTACCAAGGCCACCAGGACTTGCAATCCTGAGTATGGCCACACGAGGACAGCAGAGACTCGCAGCACCAACTCCTGAGGGTCCCCGCAGGCTTCGCCCTGGTGCCCCTTTGGAACAGCTCTTGAGACCTCAAAGTTTCAGGCTTGGAATGTTGTTAGCTTCTCTTGACCTTGCCCATGCCCCCAGGTCAGCCTCCAAATATATACTTACATTTTTATGTGTTGAATTATTTCATAGCAAGAAAGGAGAAAAATACAAAAAAAAAAAACCCTCCCAGTTCCCTACCACCCCAAAAAACTTCCCATTTTGAACTCTGACCTGAACATCTTTTGTTTCCCCCTTTTTTTTCTGCATTTTTTTTCCTCCAGAAATCTTCTTTGATTAACCTTTCAAAACTGTGAACCTCCCCGTCTTGCTCTCCAAATCCCCCTACACTCTGTTTAACTTTTTCTCCATTGAACTATTATTTCCTAACCACTTTTAAATGTGGTAATTTATGGTTCATCGCGCCCTCCCCACTGGAATATCAGCTCCTCAGGGGCACGAGTTTTGCTGCATTCAGTAGGCGCTCAGTAAATATTTGAGGAAAGAATGAAATCTTACCAAAAATAAACAAAGCCTAACAAATAAAACAAAATACCCTCCTTAGCCCACAGCCACAGGCAATCACTATCATGAACTCAAGTCCAAATCCATGTATCCAGGAGTGACATAGAGATTCACTGCGCGTCTTGGAATGGTTCTTCAGAACCTCCCAGGTAGATGCAGACAAATGCATCTTGTGTTTGAGCACAGTGTACCCTAATGGTCAACCACACAGTTTCTGTGGTTGACCCTCGGTTGCTGTTGCGCCTTGGGCAAGCTACTCAAACACACCATGCCTTAGTTTCCCTGTCTGTAAAATGGGGGAGGGGTCTTATCAGTTCCAATGAACTGGTAATGACAGTTCCTCTCTCAAGGGGTTATCGTGAAGATTACATCTCTCTTTTTTAAGTTTATTTTTTATTTATTTTTAAAAATCTCTACACCCAATGTGGGGCTTGAACTCACAACCCCGAGATCAAGAGTGGCATGCTCCTGGGCACCTCGGTAGCTCAGTTGATTGATTATGCGGTGGGCTCTTGATTTTGGCTCAGGTCATGATCTCAGGGTCCTGGGGATGGAGTTCCACGTTGGACTCCGTGCTCAGAGTGAAGTCTGGAAGTCTGCATCAGGATTCTCTCTCTCCCTCTGTGCCTCCCCTCACGTGCTCCTGGGCTCTCTCTTTCAAAAAAAAAAAAAAAAAGAGTTGCATGCTCTACCCACTGAGCCAGCCAGGTGTCCCAATCACTCCACCTATCTTAATTTGGGGCCCCTGAGAAGCAGGCCCTAAGAACAGATTTGGGGAACTTCACTGTTTGGGAGGTTGTTCCCGGAAGCCCCTGGTCCGGGCCGCCAGGACAGAGAAGGAACCCTGCAGGGGGCGCCAACCAGCAGGCTCCCAGGAGCCGGTTTCCCAGGGGGCCCTCGGGGCGACAGCCCGGAGCCCGCCTCGGAGATGTCCTACCGGAGGTGGTGGGGAGCTGAGGCATTTCTGATCAGCTCGCCTTCCGTCTTGTGGTTGAGGGCTGTCCCCAGGAGAGCCCTGTGGGCCAGCAGGGTGGCCTCCCACCGCCGGAGCAGCCCTCGGCTAAGCATCGAGCAGGTGGAAGGTGCTCGCTGACCGCAGCCGCCTCGGTGCCACGTTTTGTTTGCTCCCCCACCCCCGACAAGAGCGTTCAGTGGCTTCTCAAATTTTACTATAACCGGCGTGGCCACGTGACCTCAAACAGGCTCTTTCCGCATCATTAAAAATCCAGCTTTAACCTTATGAATTCGATTTTGGTGCATCGATGGGCCCTCATGTACCACTCCCCTTCCTCCATGGGACACTCAGCCTGCGTCCTAAGTCGCCTATGTCCCCCCGTGCCAGGCACACGCTCACGTTCACATCTGCTTCTCGGCCCTTGCCACCCCACAGGGTGGTTTTCACTGTCTGTCTTTTAGGGGGGAGGAGGCGGAGGCGGAGAGAGATTAAGGCACTGGCCCTGGGTCACACGGCGGTGAAGTGGCCAAGCCGACCTCAGTCGTTGTTTGCTGGATGCATGCCTGATCTGCGGTTGCCCTGTCTGTCCACAGTTGGCCCCTGAGTCAGTTCTGCTGCCGCAGCCCAGCCCTGGGTTCTCACACCTGCCCCAGGTCCTGCCCTGCTGGCTCCAGAGCCCCTCAGACACCTTAAGATCCCCGGGCCTCTAGATAGCCTCAGCTGCTGGGTTGGGCCTCCTGGGTGGCCTCCACCCTCCCTCAGGTGAGACAGGCCCCTAAGGGGGCAGCCAGACCCTGAGGGATGTGGGGGGAAGGAAGTCTGGCATTCAAAGGCTGCACTTTGAACAAATGGGAATGGAAATGGCAGGACAGGGCCTGGGGCCAGAGGTTTGGGGGCCTGGCCCCAGGGAGCATCAGGGCTCGAGAAAAGGGCAGATTTGGGACAAGTGTGAGAGCCCAGGAGCTGGATGGGAGGTGGATGGGGGGGAGGGCAAACCCTTGATCCCACTTCAGCTCCCCAGTCTCGGGCATACTGGGGGCAGGGCCCAGGCTGAGGCCTCCGCCAGCACAGGTGGCTACATGGGGGTCAGAGGGTGTGAGGCAAATATGGCTAAATTGAGGGGGCCACAGATTGGTAGCCCTGGGTCTGGGTTGTCCCAGGGAAACTCTGTATATATCTCTACCTTTGTCTTTGTGGGAGATCTCTGTGTTTTCCTGGCTATGTTGGA
Organism: Neomonachus schauinslandi; assembly: GCF_002201575.2. NCBI lineage: Eukaryota > Metazoa > Chordata > Mammalia > Carnivora > Phocidae > Neomonachus > Neomonachus schauinslandi. Next base: position 201,434,723 of record NC_058403.1, read on the forward strand.
GGGGTCTCTGAAGGTCTCTACAGGTCTCTGAGTACCCTGGGGTCTTGGGGATTCTGAGCTGTTCTAGGTATCTCTGGGGATTTCTGAAGGTCTTGAGGTGTCCCTAAGGACCTCTGGAAGTCTCTGTGCTGAGAGACTGGCCCTGCCTGGCATTGAGGCTTGTTTCAGACCCAGGCTCTGGGCATGTCAGGAGGGGAGGAGGTGGAGTATGGAGGTGTGCCCTCTGGAAGATTCCGGTCCCCCTCAGGCAGTGGAGCCCAGAGCTGCTCTGCTTCCCATAGCCTGGTCACCACCTGCTGGGGCAGCAGCAACACGGCCCAGACCCCAGGTCCCCCAGGCCCCAGACCCACCTCCAGACCCCACTATCCCAGGCCCCAAGCCTGCCTCCCTCCGCCCCAAACACACACACTTCCTCATTTCCTCCTGTTGTAAGAGGGCTTCGTGCTGGACGCTGCCGACTCCTCCCAGGGTGTGGGGCATGGGGGACATCCACCCACACCTGGGCCTGAGGCCAGCTGCCCCTCTTATGCCGAAGGCCCGTCTTTATGTGTGCTTGTTGGCTGAGGCCCATGTTTTCACTGAAAAACATATGTGGGGAGGTTCTCCCTCCCATCTGCCTGATGCTAAGAGGTATCTGTGAATTTTCGTTTTTCATGTTTTATCCAAAGTTTCTTTAGCCAATTGAAATCTAGGAGTTTATTTTTTGGCCTTTTTTTTTTTAGATTTTATTTATCTGAGAGAAAGAAAGAGCACAGAGGGAGAGTGAGAGGAAGAAGCAGATCGACCGGGGCTCAATCCCAGGACCCTGGAATCGTGACCTGAGCCGAGGGCAGGTGCTTAACCGACTGAGCCACCCAGGCGCCCCTAAATAAATAAAATCTTAGGGGTGCCTGGGTGGCTCAGTCGGTTAAGCGACTGCCTTCGGTTCAGGTCATGATCCTGGAGTCCCGGGATCGAGTCCCGCATCGGGCTCCCTGCTCGGCGAGGAGCCTGCTTCTCCCTCTAACCCTCCCCCCCTCATGTACTCTCTCTCTCTCTCATTCTCGCTCTCTCAAATAAATAAATAAATCTTAAAAAAAAAAAAAAAGAGTTGCCACCTTCCCTGCTTGCTTCTCGATTTTATTTTCCTCTGCTTCTTCCACCCGTCTCATATTTTCCCGGTAGATCCCGCACATCGCTGGTCTCTCCACCTGCTACAAGAAGCCCACGAGGACAGGGATTTTGTCTGTTTTGTTCAGGGCCATATGCACAGCTCCTAGACCAGTGCCCGGCACACCGTAGGCGCTTTATAAAGCTTTGTGGAAAAAGATGAATGAGTCTTTCCTTATTGGTTCACAGAGCTCTATCATTTTGTTTTTATGACTCTGAGCCACCCCCCACCCCCCCCCAGGATGGATGAGCTGTTATTCATCTAACCAACCCTTTAGGTTGCTTCCTTTTTTCCACCCTGTATAACAACACTGCAGTGAATCATCTCTTAGCTCTGCCATCTTTTTGCCTTCCCTCTTTTTTTAAATTGTTCAAAACACACTTAACATAAAATTTACCATTTTAGTCATTTTATAGTGAACAAGTCAGGGGTTTTTTTTTTAGTACATTTCTAGTGTTTTGCAAGGACCACCAACATCTAGTGCCAGAACATTTCCATTGTCCCAAATGGAAACCCCGTCCCCATGAGCAGGCCCTCCCCCTCGGCCCCCCGCCCCCAGCCCCTGGCAACCACCAGTCCGCTTTCTGTTTCCATGGATTTGCCTGTTCTGGACGTTTCCTATCTAATGGCATCACAGGCTACGTGGTCTTTTGTGTCTGGCTTCTCTCACTCAGCATCATGTTTTCAAAGTTCATCCATGATGTAGCGTGTGTGAGGGCTTCGTTCCTTTTTATGGCTGAGGAACATCGCGCTGTATGGATGCACCGCATTTTGTTTATCCACTCAGGAGTTAGTTCACGCCCCTGCTGCCCTTCTCATTTTGTAAATGTGAATTATGCAAGAGCATCCCAGAAGTGGGCTGCTGGGTCAGCAAGCCCAAGTGTTTGTTACTCTGGTGTCCTGTGTCAGTGGGCCTTCCCCTGGGACAGCACCAGTGTCCCCACAGCCCCGCGAGCACCGGACATTATCACACTTTTGAAGTTTTTTTTGTTTTGTTTTTTTTTAAGATTTTATTTATTTATTCATGAGAGACAGAGAGAGAGAGGCAGAGGGAGAAGCAGGCTCCCAAGGAGCAGGGAGCCCAATGTGGGACTCGATCCCAGGACCCTGGGATCATGACCTGAGCCGAAGGCAGATGCTTAACCATCTGAGCCACCCAGGTGCCCCACACTTTTGAAGTATTACCAGTCTGATAGGGGAAAACAGAGATAGGGGAAACGGTACCTCAGAGTTGTGATTTGCAATTTTTCTGTGAGGAGGGAGTACCTTTGGGTGTGTTGAAGCAACGACTTGCACCTTTCTATAAAGTCTCAGTTCAAAACCTTTGTTCAATTCCTCTGAGTTCCTAGATGGAAAGGGGCAGAGTTTGAGGAGAGGGGAAAGCATGGGCGAGTGAATTTCAGCTTCCCATAGTCAAGGAGAAGGCTCTTAGGGGTGCCTGGCTGGCTCAGTCGGTTAAGCGGCTGCTTTCGGCTTAGGTCATGATCCCAGGGTCCTGGGATGGAGCCCCACATCGGGCTCCCTGCTCGGCAGAGGGCCTGCTTCTTCCTCTCCCTCTGCCTGCCGCTCTGCCTACTTGTGCTCGCTCTCTATCTCTCTGTCAAATAAATAAATAAAAATCTTTAAAAAAAAAAAAAAAGGAGAGGGCTCTTAGCATTTATCCCATTTTACAGATGTGGAAACTGAGGCACAGAGTGGTTAAAGTTGCACCGTGAGTCAGCGTCCGGAATGGATTTGAGCCTGGTCTGCCTGATGCCAGGACCTCGGTGAGGCTGAGACACTCCCCTAGCCCTTAATCTCCTCAACCTACTTTTGTTACTACCCTTTGGGTCTGACTCAAGCCCCCCTCCTCCTCTGGAACTCTGGCCTCCTCCCCAGGTTCCCCATCTCCAGACACCAGGCTCACTCTGGAGGAATCTTTTAACACAGTACCCTTCCACTGCTCACACATCTTCCTTGGCTCCCCATGGCCCTGGGAATAATGTCCCACTCCTCAGCCTGGTGTCTGAGGCCAGGACTGCTCACCCCGTGCCCACACCACCAGTTTCTCCTCTCAGCCTGTCCACTCCAACCACTCCACTCCTAAACACACTGTCCCAGCCAGCCATGCTTTCTCAAGCTGCAGGGCATCTGCTCCTATTGTGACTTCTGCCTGAAATCTGCCACGCATTTGTTTCTGCCAGCTACTGTGACTCATCCTCCAAGCCCCAGACTCAACGTCTCCTTCCCCAGGGAACCCTCCTCACAGCCCCTTCCAGCATGGAGGCATCGCTGTACCAGAGCAGGAGCTCTGAGTCTGTGGGGAAGGCTAGCAGGTTGGAGAGTCAAAGGCAGGCTTTAGGAATCCTTGGCAAAACCCTACTCATGTGTGGAAGGCCCAAGTCTAATGCTTCCTCCTCCAGGAAGCCTTCCAAGATTCTGTCCCTCTCTCTGACCTGACCTGACTCCACTGGACTGGGTCTGTCTGTGTCCAGCTCTGTCCTCTCCGAAGACTGGGTGCTTCACCAGAACCTGGCCATACTGAGGCCTTTTGGAAGTTCAGCATGGGTGATTGTTGAATGAACAAGTGAACACGTGGGTTGGGCGTCAACCGAGCTGACACCAGGAAGGGAGTTGATGAGGTAGCCGTCGGTCAGTTAGGGTATTAACGGGGGACATGTAGTCACTGGGTTCCAGCAAAAGAGAAGCAGGTCGCCCCTCCCCCTCCCGTGGGAATCCTGGGCCTGAGGCCTTGCAGGGGGGCGGGTCTCTGTGTCTTTATTCTTCCCCTCAGCATTGCACCCGGACACCAGTTCCTCTTCCCGAGTCGCTGGGTGCAGATCCTGAGGAGCGCCTCGGACCACAGCGGATCCGCGGAGGGTGCTGACCACTTCGGCCCTCACGTCCAGGTGAGCCACCACGCAGCCCCTCCCGCGCCAGAACCTTCCACCCCGCCGAGGCAAAAGCGTGGCGGTGGGACCAGAAAGATAGGACGGAGGCGCTAGAACTTGGGTCCGGGAAGGAGCCTCAAGCCAGACTGGAGGGGGTTCCTTACAGCAGCCCCATCCGACCCCAGCCCAAGACTCCCAGCACCCCGCAGTTCTGCGAGAAACAATTAGCGGCGCCCGGCTGCAGGCCGTTTCCGGGGCAACCGCTTATTTTGCATATGGTCCCATCTTGGCCAATGAGGGCGCCTGAAATATTCGTGGTGGGGGGGTGGACGGTGGGGTTGGGGGCGGAATGGGCGACTTAACCCGAAGGGGCTCCACTGGGAGAAGGGGAGGGGCCGACTGGGCCGGGTCTCCTCCTCGCCTTCCAGGACCGTCAGGCACCGGGATTACTTAGGTACCCAATCCCCGGAGGGGGAGGCTGAGGCCAGAAGCCAGAGCCATCCAGAGGGGCGGCAAGCGAGGGCCTGCGCTTTACCATTTCAGAAGCAGCCCGGGCCACTCTGAGATGATGATGATGATGATGATGATGATGATGATGATGATGATGATGATACAACACAAGCAGTGAGGGTGAGGTGATCACAGGCTAAAGTCGGGGCTTGGATTCTGGTGTCTCTGCCCAGGTTGCTTGAATGGGGGGCTCCCTGGCGTGGATGCTGTTGTTGCTACTGCTGCTGCAGGATCCAGGCAGCCAAGTCTTTTCCTGCAACGTGTCCTCCGGGATCGTGGACTGGAACACAGAGTTCACAGCCATATGCCTGAATTTCAGTGGCCAAGGCCTCCTCCGACTGCCCCAGAACCAGTCTCTGCAGGCCGGGAACCTGCGCCACCTTAACCTGTCTGGGAATAGTCTTCAAAAGTTACCACTGCTCTTCTTTAAACTCCTGGGAAAGCTGGAGGACCTAGATGTGACAAACAACCCACTGACCTACGTGGACAGGGAGCTGGCCATGAGCTGTAAACTTGACCTGAAGGCTGACTGCAGCTGTGTCCTAAAACCCTGGCACCTGGTCCGACAGGACAACTGCTCCGGCCAGCCACCTCTCAAGTGCCAAGACCCAGCTACTGGTGCCTGGCGCAATGTCTCCGCCTTCCTGGAGGCTGACTGCCCCCCTGGCCTGTCCTTGATGACCATCGGGGCACTGGTGGCCAGTGGCAGCCTGATCCTGGGGCTCACCATTGCTGGCCTAGTGCTGGCCTGGAGACTCCGGGGACGCCGGAGGGTCGGTAACCAGGACCTGGACAAAACAGGGCCTGCTCAGGATGGTTCTCGGTCTGGCTCCGGCAAGCAGCCAAGATACAGTAGCCGGGGCCTCAGCTCTAAGCCCCCAGCGGCTGCCGTGCCCAGACCCCCCACCCCCGACTATGAGAATGTGTTCGTGGGCCAGCCAGCTGCCGGGCACCAGTGGGCCGAACATGGGTGAGTGATTCACGCCTGCCTGCAAGACTCTGGAGCCAGATGGCTGGGTTTCTAATCCCTGCACCACCTCTCGTAGGCTGTGTGATCTTGGGCCAGTCGATTTACCTCAGGGCCTCTGTTTTCTCATCTGTAAAATGGAGATAACAGCCCCTACCTCGTAGAGTTGGGGTAAGAATTAAGTGAGTTCCTGTATATGAGACAAATTTCCTCCTTCGTGACCTGCAAACTGAGTTTCTGGTGGCCAAGGATGGGGAGAGAGGAAGCAAGTGTTCCAGGCAGAATAGGGGCTTCGCAGAAGTAGTCGGTGGCCTGGCTCAGATCCTGTGTGACCCAGGGCTATCTCTGAGCCTCTGTTTCAGTCTCTGTAAGATGGGGACAGCTCCCCTTTCCACATGTCCCTTTGACACATGAGATGTTCAGAAAACTGTGTCCTTCTCTCCCCGACAAAGCCCTGACACCTCTAGATTTGGCTGGACTTAGATGGATGGGTTCAACTTTTCCAGGTTGGATGAGGGAATGAAAGGAATTGGAGGGGGCAGCCCCAACAGGGGCAAAGGCCTAGAGGTGGGAGAGAATGGAGAATCTTCTGTGAATTGGTTTGAGAAGGCACGACATCAGAGCTGAGGCTGGAGGTGGCTGGGAGAATCCAAGCAGGAATGGAACAGGGTCATGGATCGGTGTGGGCAGGGGAATCCACAAAGTGGGGAGGCTGGTGGGAAGCTGTGGGTGAGAAATGAGAGAATATGCAAAGCAGATGCAAATAGGGCTCGAAAGCAGAAGTGGCCTGCATGCAGGAGGGGGTTGCAGGCATTCGACTCCCTAAGGCAGCTTGTGCTGTGAGGCTCACCTCAGTCTCGCCGTCACCAAAGCCTCAGGATCAATCTCCTCCAAAAACATTGCTTCGAATGCGATCTGTCGTTCCCACCCTACATTTCACTTGTACAAACAGAGGCTCTGGGAGGCAGGGGAGTGACTTGCCCAAGGTCACACAGTGAGTCTGAAAGCAGAGTCTGACTCCCAGTCCTGTCTATCCCTAGACAAGCATTTATGTGTTTGGAGTGATTCATTCTAAAGCATGAATAACTGATGGACACCACTTGCTCAAACCAGAGTAGGGTTAGAATGTTCCAGAGGCAGGAGAGTTCTTCCGGGGGGGGGGGAGTGAGGGGGGGCTTGTCCACCATACATAGCTAAACATCGCTGAGAAGCTATCTCCTCCCAGACCAGTTCTATGGATGCAGAATCTGAGACTCAGAAATTTATTTCTGTATTGAGGCCACAAAGTCTGTTGCTTCAGAGAATCTAGTAAAAACATTTCCCAGCTGAAAGGGCACTGGTTTGGCTCTGGCCACTTGTGTCCATGTGGCTACTGCCACTAGAACTTCTGATCTTTCAAGAGGAAACTGAAAAAATTAATCTAGATTTAAAATTTTTTTAAAAATTGAAGTCTAGACTTTAATGTAAAAAATGAGCAATTACCTCAACTTTAAGGAAGAAAACAATTTGACCATGGGCTTGAGGTCCTTGGACAGAAGCGTTACAATGCGAAATCCATGGAATCTTCCCTGAATCCCTGGCCCCCACCTCCTTTCCTCAGAGAAAGTTGGGCGGCTGGGAGAACACGGCCCTGTGCCTCAGTTTCCTCGTATGTAAACACTAGGAGGGGACGCAGGCGCCCAGAACTTTCCTTGCCTCTCCAAGCTGACGTGCCTACCCCCTGAGTGCTCCCTCCCCTCTCGTCTCTCTGTCTCCACAGGGCTCACCCATCAGAGGACAGCGACTTCTACATGAACTACGAGGGCCCCGACCATGCCTCCCAGTCTGTCTACTGCAACCTGCGGTCGATGCACCAGACCCCACTTGACGAAGAGGAGTACGTGATCCCCGGGCGCTGAGCCTTTGATGCCCTGAACTCCAGCCTGCTGCCTTCTACTTACTTGGGGCATTCTGGCTCTTCCCTGGCCTCAGTCTTCCCACCTGAGGAATGGGGACAGGGAAGGACCGTCCCTGAGGCCCAGGGAGGCTCTTCAGCTCCCTCTCCAGCCCCGCTCTGCTTCTCAGCTCCCTCAGCTGCTGCAAGGGGGAAGAGGAGAGGCCCTGACATGAGGACAGGAGGGTCAGTTTGTGAACGCTGTCATCACCCTCCCGTCGGTGTGCAGGCGGTGCTTAATAAACGCTGCTGGCTCCAGGGCAAGTGGGTTCCTTGAGGTGGGGATTCCCTAAGCTCCCCAGACCAGATTCTCCGAGACTCCCAAATTGTTCCCCACTCTGTCACTCTCAGGCCCTGTTCCCAGGCACTTGGTACCCAAGCTCAGCCCCCAGGGCAGCCCACACTAGCCCCAGAGGGATCATTATAACTTACGAATGGGACTGTGCCCCTCCCCTGCTCACACACCCTCCGTGGCTCCCCATTGCCCCCCAGGACTTCACCCTGGCAGTTGAGGCCTGCGTGGTTCTGCCCTACCACCCTCACTATCACTATCCTCTCCCATCCTTCTGTCTTTCTGGTCTAGGCCTCCTCACCACCCAGCCCACCTCGCTCCTGAAGTTTTCATTTGCCCGTGCCACTCCTTTTGCCCAGAAAGCCATCCCCTTCCACTTTTTCTCACTCTTAAATATCTTTTTTTTTTTTTAAGGATTTTATTTATTTATTCATGAGAGACAGAGGCAGAGGGAGAAGCAGGCTCCCCGTGGAGCAGAGAGCCCGATGCGGGACTCGATCCCAGGACCCTGGGATCATGACCTGAGCCGAAGGCAGACGCCTAACCGACTGAGCCACCCAGGCATCCCACACTTTTAAACATCTTAATACAGGTGCAGAACTCTGGTCTGAGTGTCAGGAGGCATGGGTCCAAGTCCTGACTCTGCAGTTAACAGGCCCTCAGTTCCCCCATCTGTACAACAAGGCAATTAGACAGTCTCTGCAGCTGTTTTAGCTTCAATATGCTGAGATGTATTAACTCGTCCTTCAAGGCCAGGTTCAATGCCACTCCACTGAGAAGCCTTTCTCGGTTCCTCCTCAGGCCGAGTTAATAACTCCCAGAGCTCCGTGTATTTCAAAAGTTTTTTCAGACTCATGCCTCAGCTGGGTTTCTTTCTTTCTTTTTTTTTTTTTTAAGATTTTATTTATTTAAATTTGACAGAGAGAGAGACAGCGAGAGAGGGAACACAAGCAGGGAGAGTGGGAGGGGGAGAAGCAGGCTTCCCGCTGAGCATGGAGCCTGATGCAGGGCTCGATCCCAGGACCCTGGGATCATGACCTGAGCCAAAGGCAGACGCTTAACAACTGAGCCATCCAGGCGCCGCTCAGCTGGGTTTCCTATCAGCTGCTCCCAGCCTGGATCCTGCCAACCCTCCAATCTAGGGGAGAGAGCTGGACACAGACACCCTCAGTCCTGAGAGGTCAAGCCTGGGCTGGAGGGAGGGATGGGGCCAAGGGCTCCAGAGGGAGATGAATGAAAGTCTTTGGAAAAGGCTGCTCATAAGAAGGGAATCTGGAGTGGGTTTTGAAGGATGTGTGTTTGAGAAGCAGAGAGGACACGCATACTGGGTGGGGGGACCGGCCCGGTAAGCAGCAACTAGAGGTATGGAAAGGCACATGGGCATAATAATGTTCAGCAAAGGCAACAGCTGATATTTGGGGAGATGCTCATATGGCATCTGCTAGCTTTGGGGGACCCTGGGATTGAGCTTAACTTTGAGGCTCTCTTGGGTTCCCCAACACTTGGGAATGATCTGGGGTGGGAGAGGGCACCTATAAAGGTCTTTAGCTTCCTTGAACCTCTGCATCCCCACCCTAGACACTGTTCAAATGCCCACCCCTGCCCCCTGATCATCTGTCTTCCTCGCCTCCAGCATAAATCAGATCCCAGCCCTCTCCAGCTCCCCCGCCTTCATATCTACCCATGGCTCTTCAAACACACCCACACCCCTCACGACCACCGATGAGATTTGGTGGATTCTGGCCCCCACCCACCTCTCTGACCCCACCTTCAACAGTTTTGCGGCTGAACACTGAGCTTGTTCCTACCTCAGGGCCTTTGCACCTGCTGTTCTGACTTCCTCAAATGCCCATTCCCCAACTCTCCCCCGAGTCCTGTTCTTCCTCCAGGTTTCAGGTCAGATGCCATCTCCTCAGGGAGGCCCCCTCCCCCAACCGTCTAAATCACCTCTGCCTCCACTCATTAATGCACTCCCTGGGTTGACTCCACAGCACAATTCATACTGCAGTCCACCACTTTCTTATTATGTATCTTTGTACTCATTTGTCTTCCTCACTTGACTGAGCTTAGATGGGGTGCTTCTGCCTGTCTTGTTCCTTCTTTTTTTTTTATTAAGATTTTATTTATTTATTTGACAGAGAGAGATAGCGAGAGCAGAACACAAGCAGGGGGAGTGGGAGACGGAGAAGCAGGCTTCCCGCCCAGCAGGGAGCCTGATGTGAGACTCGATCCCAGAACCCTGGGATCATGACCTGAGCCGAAGGCAGACGCTTAACGACTGAGCCACCCAGGCACCCCTGTCTTGTTCCTTCTGTGTCCTGAGTGCCCAATCAAGACCTGGCACAAAGCGGGCATTTACTGAATACATTCATGGGCACCTACAATCATTCAGGTCTGCCTCTGGGTGGCAGCATTCACAGGGGACACACCTCACTCACTGCTGGAAGTAGGTACTCTGTCCCCCAGGCCCCCGTAACATTTCCCTTTGGAGGTTCTCAGGGTGAACAGGCAGGTGGGTGTGGGAAGGGGGGACCTGGCACATTTCAGGGATTCCAAGATCCTAAGTAGGAAGACTATATAACATGGGAGATGCCATATGCATGAAAATGTTCTTCACAACGTATTTACTTCCTCCTGTTTTTTTTTTTCTTTTTTCTTTTTTAACTGGCTGCTTGGAGTTTATTTTCTACTTGGTGCAAGGCACACAATTATAGGGTGTCAGGGAGGCATGCATGTGGTGTGGATAGTAAAGAGTGGGGTTCTCTCAACTTCCTTTTTGGTGTTTTGATATAAAAAAGCCCAACTGCTTCTGCTTGCTGCAGCCTGCCTAGTCTAGGGGGAGGGGAAGGGAGGAGAGGGAAAGGGCTCTGATGAGCCTAGCGCCTCCTGAGGCCTGGTGGCTGGGGGTGGCCACAGGACTGGGGCGGGGTGTTGGCTTTGCCAGGCTGGCCACCAAGCTGCTTCCTCACAGCTTCCAGAGCCAAGTCATAGGTGATCTGGCCGCTGGAGGCCTGGAGAGATCCTGAGGGTTCTGGGGACTCCCAACACTGTAGTCATGAACAGGAGAGTGGACCTCCTGAAAAGGAAGCTTGCCCACCAGGGACCCGGGTTAGCCTTGGGGAGACCCGGGGTGGTGAGCGATGGCTTCCCCAGGATATTCTGCACTTCTGCAGGAGCTGTTACTGGAAATGGAACCCAGACGGTGCCGGTAATGGCCATGTGTGGTCTGGAGCGAGCGGATGGAGGGGATGGCTGCCATGCTGTTGCTTGTGGGCTGGTGGAAACCAAGCGCAGGCAGAGCCCCAGAACTCCCAGTCGCCTTAGCTGCACAGGGCGTGGCCCTCCTGGCCCTTGGAAGGAGGTGCCCCCAAAAGAAGTGATGGGACTCTTCTAGGTCGGGGGCAACATCACACACAATACACTTGGCTACAGATGGACATGACTCAAGGCTGCCTGTGTTTGGAAAGGTGACTCCAATGCAAGGAGACTGCACGGCGGTGATAGAGACAGGGCCATATAACTACAGAAACAGGAATACTGAGAGATGAGATCCGGAGGGAGACTGCCACCCAGAAACAGACACAAGGAGACAGAGAAGCAGAGACAGAGAGAAGGGTTGTCCTTGAGGTGCATCGGTGTCATGAGCACCATCCAATTGCCTGACATGCCAGACGCTCCACCGCGCATTCCCTGAACGGTTCCACTCACCCTGATACCAGGTCCCCTGCGAGAACTGAGGCCAAGGAGGGGAAGGTTCTTCCCAGGGTCACACAGCTTCATCCTGGACACCACGGGGCTCAGGTCAGACAGCTTCATTTTTATTACCACAGTTTAAATAAGTGCACACCGTCAGACCAGCCCTCCCTAGCCCTCCAGTCCCCAGGGAGATCATCCCAATAAATTAATAATAAATACAAACTTATAAATACAGAGGTTTGAGCGGGACGGGGTAGACAGCAGTGGTGGGAATCGGGCATCTCAGGTCCCACAAGCCCATTCGACAGGCAAGGATCTCTGATCACGAGCCGTAAGTGAAAGACTAGGACCGCTCATACGCAGTGGCAGTCCTTGGCCACGAGGTCGTCGAAGGGCGTAAGCGACACGCGACCCTCACTGTCTTGGTGCATGAGCACCACGGGCTCATAGCTGGCGGGCACGCAGCACGGCGCAGGCGCGGCGTCGGGGTTCAGGCCGTGCAGGCGCGCCTGCATCTGCGCGTGCGTGTTAGCCGATCGGAACTGACTTGGGCACGCGCCAATACACATGCGCACGTCTAGCTCGCGAGGCGCCACCACCCAGTTGGCCCAACCCAAGTCCTCGAGCGACGCGCGCAGGCTTTGCAGGCGGCAGCAGCGCCCCTCCCCGAGGGGGCAACCGTCCCCGGCGTGCGCATGCGCGTTGCGGCGCCCCCTGGCCGCGCGTGGCCGCCAGTGCAGCTCAAGCTGGGGACGTGCAGAAGGCAACGTCGCTCCCAACCGGTCCCACGGAGGCAACAGTCGCAGGCGTAGTGTGGGCGCCCGGGAACCTCCAAGGCTGAGTTGACGCTGCAGCGGCCGAGTCACGTCCCACGAGCTCGGCTCCGTCGGGGACAGCTTGAGCAGCGCCCGATGCAGGCGGGAGGATACGGGGAGCCCCTCAGTCAGGTCGGCCCGGGCGATGTGCAGGTGGCCGCCCGGTCCAAGTCGCACTGAGGAAAAGAGGAAAACAGTCAACCACATGCCTACTGTGCTACTGTGCGCCAGGTGCCGAGAGCCCATTTCCTCCCACGCGCCAAGCTGCATCCCACCTCAGGGCCTTTGCACAAGTTGCTTCCTCTTCCAAGCACACTATTCCCCTGAATCTCAGCATGGCAGGCTACGTATCCCTCCACCCTGCCTAAAATAGGCACTGCCCTATTTTATTTTATTTCATTGCGTATCATTTCATCTTCCCTACTGAATCCCCTCACCAGGGATTTCTGTCTGCTTTGTCACCACCATGTCTGGCATACAGTAGGTGCTTAGTAAATACTCGCTGGAATTAGGGCGCCTGGGTGGCTCAGTCGGTTAAGCCTCTGCCTTCTGCTCAGGTCATGTTGCCAGGGTCCTGGGATCCAGCCCCATGTCGGGCTCCCTGCCCAGCCGGGAGTCTGCTTCTCCATCTCCCTCTGCCCCTCCCCACCTCTGCTTGTGTTCTCTCTCTCAAATAAATAAAATCTTAAAAAAAAAAAAAAAAAACTTGCAGGAATTAATGTATACATGATATTTAGAGGGACTAAAATCCAAACACTGGTTCTCCCTCCTGTGGCAGTCAAAAACATTTCATTGAAGGCCTACTAAGTGCTGGGGCTAGCTATTGTGTTTTCAACTCTCTGGGTCTTGGTTTCCGTATCTGAGAAATGAAGGATATCTGGATCCTCAGGATTCTCAGATCCCTAGGCTGGTACAGGTGTTGGAGATACTGTGGGGACTAGGGTTTGAGGGCCCTGGACACCGGTCACTAGGCTCAGAGAGGACAAGAGGATTATCTGGAGTCTCACAGCTCTAGTAGGATTAGAGCGAGATAGTAGCGCTCCCTCCTGGCCTGACACTCTTCCCCAACCCCTCCCAGTTCCCAGCGTAGCCCAGATCTCCTCCTGCCCTCTCTTCCCCCTAGATCCTCTGTGGATGGGCGAGAAAATATCTCCTCCCTCCCTAAGGCACATGCCACGTGGGACTTCAGCAGTGCCATGTCAAGGGATTGTGTCAGATTTGGAACCAGTACGGGCACATTCCACCTATCGCTAGGCTGCGCTCCTCTCATCCGCTGCGCCTGCTCCTCCTGTCTGCTCTGCCTGATCCCCGCTCTCCGGCATCCTTTCTCCTGGATTGCGCGCCCTCCCCCATACATCCAAGGACAAGGACCCCCCACCCACCCACTCCCTGCCACCTGACTTTGTCTCTGGGAATTCCAGGCTCTGTGAGTTTTCAAAAGAATCCCTAGCTTCTCTGAGCCTCAGTTTCCCCATCTGCGATCTGTAACATCTCACTTAGGCCAAGCCTCACCTTGTCTCGGTGTAAACCGGGCCACCAGCTCCCCCAACAGCCCCAAGGGGAGATGTTCTTGTCCGATTCACAGATGGGGAAACTGAGGCTCGGGGGCAGTCCTGGGCCCCTATGACTCAGAACCACTGGTTAAATGATGGTAGCTGCCCAGGGGACAGAGGTCTCTTAGATTTCACTCACGCTTTGGAGTGAGTATCCGGACTTGAGCTGCACGGACGAGGTCAGGGTTTGAATCAGCCCAGCTTTGGTTCAACCGCAGCCTGGTCTGCAGGTGCTCGTAGCGTTTCCGAAACTCCTGGACTCTGGAGACATCCATGCTGGAGTGAGCGTCTGAGGGTCCCGAAAAGACCGGGAGGTGCTCCTGGGCCAGAGACAGGGCGCCTCCCGAAGGCAGCCACGAGAACGTCAGCAGCATCAGCAGCATAGGAGAGCCGCGTGGTGGTGTCAGTCCTTGTCCAGGCATGCCAGTGCTAGCTGAGCTCTGAACTGAGACACCGGACGCTGCTGGACTGGCCTTTATAATCCCCGGACTTTGTCCGCCCCCGCCTGCCTGGTCCCTTCCGCCCTGGGTGCAGAGTAAACACTCCAGGGACCATAGTTGGCTGAGTCTTGGGCTGCTTTTCAGGGGGAGGCCTTTATGGGGGGGGGTTCTCCTGGAGAAGCGGGGGTACCCACCCCCTAGAAGCCTCTCTGAGTCTCAGTATCCTCTTCTATGAGATGGGGACTTCCTCCGAGCTTGGTGGACTGGTGGGAAGAGTGCTTTTGTCAAAGAAGACTTATGAGCCACCAGCTATGTGCTAAATTCCACAGCAGCACCTTAGGTGGTGGCCTTCTCCCTCATGGGATTCTCTCTCTCTCTTCCCAGTTAGGGCCAAAGGCTAAAGATGTTGAAAAACAAAGGAAGCAGAGGAGAAAGGGCCAGAAAGTACAACCTCAGGCAAGTCAGTCCTCTCCATCCCATCTCTGTTTCTTCATCTGGAAAATGAGAACTGGAGAGAAGTTCAAATGAGATAAAAAGGACAGGGCCAGATGCATAGGAGGTATGTGGTTAACTGGGTGTGTTTGCAGGCACTCATCAGTATCTGTGGGGAAACTCCTACTCGTTCCTCAAAACCCTACTCAAAAAGCCCCTCCTCCAGAAAGCCTTCTCTGACACTCAGCTGGGTGCTCCCAACCCCCATCCTCTCCTCCAGCCCAGCCTTGACCTCCCAGCACTGAGACTATCTGTGCTTGGCTCTGTCTTCCCCAGACTGGAGGTCCTCTGAAGACTTAGATGGAGATGAAGCTACTCTGGGACACAGTCCCTTGGCTGGGCCCAGAACAGAGATGGCAGGGAATCAGAGTGCTGGGGTTTAGGTCAGGGAGGGCTGGTGTCAGGTCCAGCCATCAGATGGTGGAGGGGCAAGGGGTGCCCCAGAAAGACCCAGGTCTTCCCCTCAGCCCCTTCTCCATGGCTCAGGCCCCCTGGCCCCAGCCCCTGTGCCTGCTTCTAGCTTCCTGGCCAGAGAGAAGATGGGCAGCTGTGTGAGGCAGATGGAAGGGATGTGTAAAGTGGGATAGAGTGTGTGCAGGTGAGAGGCACATGGACGTGCTGGGGGGCGGCACAGCAAGTCTCCCCTGGAGGAACAGGGTCAGACCTCCCACACCCAGCATGCACCCACTGGGGAGACTCGGGCCCCCCTGAGTCTCAGTCTCAGCTTCTAGGCGTGAGATTATCACCCAGCTACGGGTCCAAATCTCCCCCCACACACCCTGTGATGCTCCGGGCATTCAAGTGCTTAGTAAACACACTGGTTCCTGCCACTGTCACTTCCATCCTGACAGGGGCTGTTGGGAAAATGGGCCTCTTGCCTCACCAGCTTGGCACACACAGTAAGTGCTCAGTAACAAGGGTTAGAGCAGAGGCCAGGTCCCGAAGGCGAGCCAGAATGCTGAGTAATCCAGACTGGTAGGGACAGGGCAGCGAGGGCCACCAGTGCCTAGATCTGACCTAACCTGGGGCTGAATGGGGCAAAGGGGGCGTTGTCCTAGTAGACATCCCTGCAAGATCAATGATGGCGAGATGCCAACATTCACTAGCCTCCGTTACTGAATAAGTGAATCAAACCAAGAGGGGGCAAGGAGGTGCGTAAGTTTGTAGGGGGGCGACTCCATACCGGAGACCTCACATACGTCCAGCTCCTGGCTGGCCATCTGTTTTCCTGGCATTTCTAAGCCTGGGATAGGATTCTGAAGTTCCCTCTGTCTAGGACTGTTGACTGTTTTTTCCCCCCCAAATTTCAGAGCCTCGTGAAGAGATTTTCCTGACCCAGGTCCCAACAGACTGGACATTTGTCAGCTCCAGAGAAGCTGGCCTGGGTTGATGTTCTGGCCCACTCCTCCCTGGCCCTGACACATGGGACAAAGGGCATCACCTGGCAGAGCCTCAGTTTCCCCGTCTGTAAAAGGTGGTAATGGCACTCTGCGTCAGGGTTGTGGGGACAACACACAGGGAGTGGGAATGTTTGCACACGCTGTGCAGCAACCTGATCATGATTCAAATCCCAGCGCCACCCACTTTGCTGTGTGACCATAGGCAAGTTACTCCAACTCTCTGTGCATCAGAACAAAGGCAGTATGTTGTGAGGAAGGAGAATGTTCAGTACAGAAATCTTATTCTTAACTCAGCGCACTCATAACAGCCACCACAGACTGGGCACCGGGTCACATACCAAGGACAGGAATCCCGGTGATTCTGGGCCCCCTCTGCCCACTGATGCCTCCTAGGCCGAGGATGACCCCGGTGGACCCTAACCTCTCACAAAGACACACAAGAAATCACATATTTCAACTGTTTTCATTTGCTTTTTGGGGTGTCGTTTGGACAGTGTCCAGCAGACCCTGGGGTCCCAGGCACGGGGGTTTCGGACAAGGCGCTCACAGGAGCTCTGGGCATCAGGGAGAAGGCAAGCAGAGGGGCCAGCGGCCAGCCCCTCCCTTGGGGACAGAAGAGGCCGTCCCTTCAGCAGGAACGTTTTCTCCGAAAGAGAGATTTAGGAACAGCTAGAAATCTGAGATGTTAAGGGAGCCCCAGAAACACACCAGGTACCCTCAGGGTAGGCAGAAGGTCAACTCTATTCCCCGAAATCCTCCTGTAGTACCCAGGGATACCACCTGCCTCGGGAGCAGAGAGCCCAATTCCAAACCGGCTTTCTCTGGGGTTTCCTCACGACGAAGTATGTGGGCCACGAGGGCCACTTGCCCCAGACCCCACCGCGCGAACACTTGGGTGACTCCCACCCAAGCAGTGGGGAGCCAGGGCCACCTCCCAGAGCCTGGGGTTGCTTCTCTCTTTCCCATCCCGTTCCCTTTCTCTGTGCCCCATGCATACTGGGGAGGCAGGAACGTCTGTGGGTCTCTGGGCAGCTGAAGGAAGGTTTGGTGAGAAGAGGGAGGAAGAGAAATGGATTTGGGGAAGAAGGAATAGCTAAAGGCTGGACTGGAGTCCCTCAAGATCTGTGAGCCCTCAACCCTCAGCTTGTGACCAGTGAGCCTCAGTTTCCCTGTCTGTAACAGGTGGTAATGGCACTCCCTCACGGGGTTGGAAGGAGGACTCATAAGCAGTGAGTCAGGGGACAATGGGCACTCAGCATCTGTTAGGAATTGATTCAAGGCATGGCCATTGGCAAGTACCCGCCTCGCCCGAAAGGCTGCCATTCTGACCTGTGGGCCTGGAGACAAAGTGGCGACATTATGGTCAGGCTATGAGACATATCCCAAATGCTTTTTACCCGGTCTTCCTCGTGGCTCCGGCACTCCAGGGGCCTGGATGATCCCTCCGGGTTGGACAAGGAGCTGAGTCCCAGGCCCCCACGGCGCTTCAAAGACTGTAGGACTCACAGAGGGCTTGGTGCCTTTGGAGACAGTGGGAGTAGGGCCGGAAAAAGCAGGATTTCTCAGGGGCGGAAGAGTTGCTACGCTGGAGGTTTCCTGTGGAGAAAGAAAGAGAAACTGACCCCTCGTGGGCCTCCCTATGTGCAGGGCACAGGGTGCCAGACCACACAGGATGTCCAGTTTCCAGATTCCTTGCACCCTTAGGATCACTAGACAGCTTCCCTCCCAGGTCTTGGGGACAACTGCAGAGTGGGCCTGTGGTCCTAGGACCCTTGACCTAGTTACTAGGTTACTCTCTGTCTGAGAGGATAGAGGTTTACTTGGAAATACACATCCCAGGTGAGACCAGGGAGGGTTCTGAGCCCTCCCTGGAGCCTGACACCTCCCCCCACCAAATCCTCCCCCGGGGATCCTAGGTAGCCCAGTTCTCCAGGGCACCTCCTGCTGGCGACTTTAGCTGAGTTTGGCCCTCGATTGCCTCAAATCTGGAACCAACCTGAGCGGGTTCTGCCCACCTTCCCCTACTCCCACATGCAGACCCCTAGCCAAGGGCAAGAACCATGCCCTCCTGGGGCATGGAACCTGCCTCTCTGGGTTCCGCAGGGGCTGAACCCTTTCTCGCTTTCAGGAGAGTTGCTGGCCCTTCTGGGCCTCAGTTTCCCCATCTGTGATCAGGATGGGGTTATAACAATCCCATGTTGGCCAAGCCCCACCCTGTCTGGCCACAAATGAGGCTGTTAGCTCCTTCATCGGTCACGGTGGGGGATGCGATATTCCTGCCGAGTTCACAACTGGCACAACAGTGTTTTTCTAAGACACGGAACCACTGGTTGGATGTGGGGACTGCCCAGAGGGTCTCCGAGACTTTACCCACACTTCAGGATGCGGTTGGGTGTGAGTCTTTCAAGTTCTTGATCAACGGCAGCATGGGCGGGGTGTCCTTGAAGTGTTTCTGCAACTTCTGGAATCTGGGGACATCCAGACTGGACTGCATTTCGGAGGGTCCTGGGAAGGTCGGGAGGTGCTCCTGGATCAGGGATAGGGCATGCCCCAGTGGTAGCCCCCTGGGGCGTCAGCAGCATCAGGAAGAAACGTGATGGTGTTGGTTCCTGCCCAGGCATGGCTGTGCTCCTTCCTCTCTGAGCTGGGACTGACACTGTAGGACCAAACTTTATAGTCTGAACTTACCCATCCCAGCCTCCCCAGCATCTCCTGCCCACCCCTGTGTACAGACTAAACTTACTTGAGAGGTCACAGTGGGGCCTGGTTGCAGAGATGTGCTCCTGATGAAGCTGGGGCACCACTTGGAGCCTCAGTATCCCCCTCCGTAAAATGACAACATCAGCTCAGCCTGGTGGACGGGTGGAAAGAATGCTTTTGTCAAAGAAGACTTATTAGCCACCAGCTATGTGCTAAATTTCATGGCAGGAGCTTAAGAGGTGGCCTTCTCCCTCATGGGATTCTTGCTCTCCCTTCCTGGTTAGGGCCAAAGGCTAAAGATGTTGAAAAACAAAGGAAGCGGAGGCGAGAGAGGGACAGAAAGAGCCAGAAAGTACAACCTCAGGCAAGTCAGTCCTCTCCTTCCCATCTCCATTTCTTCGTCTGGAAAATGAGAACTGAGACTTTCACTGGAGAGAAGTTCAAATGAGGTAGAAAGGACAGGGCCAGATGCATAGGAGGTATGCGATTAACTGGGTGTATTTGCAGTCACTCATCATTATCTGTGGGGGAACTCCTACTCGTTCCTCAAAACCCTACTCAAAAAGCCCCTCCTCCAGAAAGCCTTCTCTGACGCTATCATCCCAGGCTCAACTGGGTGCTCCCAAACCCCATCCTCTCCTCCAGCCCAGCCTTGACCTGAGTCAAGTCCCTGAGTGTCCTGAGTGATGCCCCCAGGAAGCAGGAGGTGCTTAAGCCTGTTCCTGCCACTGTCACTTTCCAGCCTGATCACAGCTGGTTGGGAGGTTAGACTCAGCCTCTTTCCCTTCAGACCCAGTCGCCTTCTAGGGATAAGAAAGCCAGGGCCCTGGGGGCAAATAAGGTAGATAGAGTTGTAGGGGACAATCCCACCAGGTCCCGTCAGGCCATGCAGGCCTCTATGCGTCTTGTTAGAAAGCCTGGGTCCCCAGGGACACAGAGGTTGGAGGCCTGGAAGGCTTTATCTGAAGACATCTCCACGCACCCCCTGGTTCTCCTGCGAGGCTGTCAGGTATGAGGATCCATGGAAAAGTAGCAGAAGGTTCGACATTTTCTTTTTTTTCCTTTCTTTTTTTTTTTTTTAAGATTTTATTTATTTATTTGAGAGAGAGAGAATGAGAGACAGAGAGCATGAGAGGGAGGAAGGTCAGAGGGAGAAGCAGACTCCCTGCCGAGCAGGGAGCCCGATGCAGGACTCGATCCCGGGACTCCAGGATCATGACCTGAGCCGAAGGCAGTCGCTTAACCAACTGAGCCACCCAGGCGCCCCTAGGTTCGACATTTTCAAGTGAGCAGTGGAGTGGCATGCAGTGGTTATGCTGCCATCACCTCCGTCTTTTCCAGAACGTTCTCATCACCACACAAGGAGACCTCGTCCCCCTGAGCAGCCACTCCCCCTCCACCTCCCCCAGCCTCTGGCAGCCACCAGTCAGCTTTCTGTCTCTATGGATCTGCCTGCTCTGGACATTTCATATTAAGTATACGGCACCCAAGTTCCAATGTGGTGGAGTAGGGGTAGGGTTCCGCACGCCAACAATTCTCCAACACGGATGGGTGTCCTACGATTCAACCTAATCCTGACACCACCTACTTGTGTCAGATCCCACAGACTCAGGGTTCAGTCCTACAAGACTGTCTCCACTTCAGATGCCCAGAGCAAGTCCTGGTTGTTAGCTGCAGTCCTGATAGCCTGGCTATAACTCAGAGGCTTCCAGGACCTCTTCTCCTTGGGTTCGGTTGCTTTGCCGGAGCGGCTCACAGAGCTCAGGAAACCCGTTCACTCACTTACTGATTCAGGACAAGGATGTTAAAGGATATGAATCAGTAGCCAGATGAAGAGATGCATAGGGCAAGATATGTGGGAAGGGGTGCCCTCTCCCCAAATCTCCATGTTGATCAATGGAGAAGCTCTCCAGGGAACCCTACCCTTTGGGTTTTTATGGAAGCTTCATCACAGGCATGGCTGATTAAATCATTGGCAGTTGGGGGTTGATTCAGCCTCCAGCCCCTCTCCCCTCCCCTGAGGTCAGCGGGGGTGGGACCGAAAGTTAAACTCTCCAACCACACGGTTAGGTGTCTTCCAAAAGTCACCTCATTAGGAAAATAAAAGACAGGGGTGCCTGGGTGGCTCAGGCATTGTCTGCCTTCGGCTCAGGTCCTGGTCCCAGGGTCCTGGGATCAAGCCCCTCATCGGGCTCCCTGCTCCGTGGGAAGCCTGCTTCTCCCTCTCCCACTCCCCCTGCTTGTGTTCCCTCTCTCACTGTGTCTCTCTCTGTCAAATAAATAAATAAAATCTTAAAAAAAAGAAAAGAAAAGACATCTTTGTAGCTCTTGGAGCACCAGGCTGGCTCAGGCGGTAGAGCACTGAATTCTCAATCTCAGGGTTGTGAGTTCAAGCCCTACGTGGGGCATGGAGCCTAGTTTAAAAAAAAAAAAAGACACATTTATAGCTCTCATCATGGGAATTCCAAGGGTCAAAGACCAAACACATATTTCTTATTGTAAGTGACAATGTCACACACATATGTGAAATCATACAGCAGGTGGCCTTTCATGCCTGGCTTCGTTCACTGAGCATGATGTTTTAAGGTTCCTCCATGGTGTAACACGTGTCAGGGTTTCATCCCTTTTTACGGCTGAGTAATATTCCACCAGGTGGATGGACCACATTTTGTTCATCTACTCATGAACATGGCCATTTGGATTGTTTTCACCTTTTGGTGATTGCGAACAGGGCTGCTGTGAACGTTCGCATTTGAGGATCTGAGGACCTGTCTTCAGTTCTTTCAGGGATAGGCCCAGAAGTGCAATTGCTGAGTCAAATTGGAATTCTGTGTTTAACGTTTTGAGGGGTGGCCAGAATATTTTCCACAGCCTCTGCCTTTTTCCTTTTAAACTTTTATTGAGATACGACTTCCATGAAACAAGAAGAAGCCATCTTAGTGTTCGGCTCCATGGCGTTTCACGCATAGTAGGCCTGTGGGACCACTTCCCAGATGAGGTTCCAGATCATTCCCGGCCCCAGGAACACACTGGTCCCCCTCCCATCATTCTTCCTGTCCCTGGGTAACAGCCAGGCCGACTTCTGTGACCGGGGATGAGTTTGTCTGTTTTCCAACCTGATATAACATAACCAGTCAGGGTATTCTCTTTACGGTCTGGTGTCTCTCACCCAACATCACGTCTGAGACTTGTTCTTTCTCTCCCACATGGTCCATTCTTTTCCCTCGCAGTATCGTGCTCCTCTGGGCCCATCCAGGAGAGGAGCTGCTGGTTCGTGAATGGGCGTCTGTCACTTTATGAACAGGACCAGTAATTAATGTATTCCTGTAATTTCCCAAGAGGACACAGCGCCACAGAGGGCCTGGGGGATCCCCAGGGACAGGGAAAGGGGGGGACATGAGCTCCATGGTGTTTCTGGTTCACCAAACTCCGGAATGCTGGCAGCCAGGCCCATCTGGCTCCCTTTACAACATCGTTAGCAGATGACCTCATGGCCAGTTCCGTGGCCAAGCTGGGAGGGGCAGTGGGACGGACTGTGGGCAGCCAGCCACGGATGAGCTCAGCAGGCCGGGACCCTGCATTCCTCGCTGGCAGCTGCCATGGGTCCCCAGGGGCTAATCCAAGGTGGGAGTAAACAGCATGGAGGCCAGGGGTCAGGCTGTCCCTTCCACCTGGCTTGGCCCCAAACCGCCCAGAATTTTCCCTCACCACCTACTCTCATCCATAGTCACCCTCGTCAAACACACAACACACAACAGAACACACACCCACTTTTATTGTTTGTTCCTCATGACAGGAGGCAAACAGTCACGGCAGGAGGTCTGGAAGAGGCAAAAAAGCAGGTTATTTGAAAATTTCCTATGAGTTCGCAGGACAAGGGAGAACTGAGAGCCCATTCTGTGAACGTCCCTCCAGGCCAGCAGGCACCTATGTCATCTAGAGGGTTCCACAGCCAGCCCTGGGGTCAAATCCTGGCTCAGCCCTCAAGATGCCCAGCAGATCTAGAAGCATTGCTCTTCTCTTCCCAACGTTGGTTTCTCAGTAGTACCCCCTTAGAGAGTAGCCCTGAGTCGATGAGGCTTGAGTTGAGATATAATCCCAATACTTTAGAATTAATGACCATCATGACAATAGGTGGTTGGGCAGCAATGTCTCTGCTTTAGCCAGAGTTGAGTTGAGCTAGGCCCAGGCAAGTTTGCTTGGAAAGAGTCTCCTTCCTACAAACTCCTATTTATCTGTTAAACCCCAGCTTTGATGTCCTTTCAATAAGCATTCCCCATTCTCTCCCCAGGTTCCCCCAGGCTGAAGTGCCTCCCCCGTATGTATGCCCACTATTAAATTTGATTTTCTCCTGTTAATCTGTCTCATGTCAATTGGATTTAGTCCCACTAGAGGGACCTTGAAGGACAGAGAGAATTCTTCCTCCCCAACACCTAGCTTGTGGCGAAGTCACTCCAAACTCTGTTTCTGTCTTTACATGGCCTTCCTCTTCTCTGTCTCTCCTCTCCCCTCTCTAAGGACACCTGTCATATTTAAGGCCCACCATAAATCCAGAATGATTTCGTTCCCGATTTTAACTTAATTACATCTGCAAAGGCCCTTTTGCCAGCTAAGGTCACATTCAAGGGACTATGAGGGATAGATATCAGATCAGGGGTGGTCCAGAGAAGGGCCGTAAAAGCCACTGAGAGACATTCACAGCAGTGAATGGGGATGACAAGGGGCGAGGGGAATGCCTACCTCTGCAGCAGAGTGTGGAGTAAAGAAATAAATATCAAGGGGGAAATTTTTGAGCCCTTATCAAGTGTCAGGGGCTTAAGACTCAATCTTTATAAAACCCGATGCGTTGGACGTGTGATCTCCATTTCACAAATGGGACACTGAGGCCAGAGAGGTGGGCTTGCCAAGGCCACATGGCTGGCAGCCAGCAGGGTCGGGGTGGAGCCCCTTACAGCCAGGCGCAAACCCGCTCCACCTCCCTCACGGCCCCTAACATGATGGGATATGGCCACACTTCCGCGTGTGAGATGCAGTGGGGAGGAAGAAGAATTTCACCCCACCCTTCTGAGTTCTTGGCTGAGACTTCCTGTAATAAAAGACAGATTAAGAAGAGAAAAACAGAAGTTTAACATGTATACCTCAAATATACATAGGAGAGACACAGGAAAACAGGAAACTTCAGGAGACAGCCCAAGCCATCACCTTAAATACCATCTTCAACTAAAGACAAAAGAAAGATGTTGGGGGTGGGGCTCAAGGCTAGTTACGTGCTTCTTCATTGATAAGATTCTCTTGTGATTTTGAGCCAACCTTCTCGTCCTGATACAGAGAGGGACATGCTCTTACAAATGGTGACCCTCCTTATAAATGTCAATTTTCCTTACAAAAGAGTCACTTCTACTCTGTTTTTCCAGAGCTTTTCCCGTGTCTGCAGTTTCTCAAAATAGTCCTTATGCCAAAGAAGCATTTTCTGCAGCAGCATCTTCTGCTACCTCCCGTTGGGAATGATACACACGTACTGTGGGGCATATGATGGGCTTGCAATACTTGGGCACTGCGGGACAAACCCACGCTCTGTGAAGGGAG
This sequence comes from Neomonachus schauinslandi, assembly GCF_002201575.2. NCBI lineage: Eukaryota > Metazoa > Chordata > Mammalia > Carnivora > Phocidae > Neomonachus > Neomonachus schauinslandi. The sequence goes on from NC_058403.1 coordinate 201,459,127, forward strand.
TCTCAAGTTCAAATCCTGATTTTATCAGTTCCTGGCTGTGTGATCTTGGGCAGGTGTCTTGACCTCTCTGTGCCAAGCTCCTCCTCGGATGTTCTGATCCCTGGACTGGCCAGAGCTATGAGGATTCACAGGTCTTTCTCCTTTGTTCTCATAAGGGTAATTCATCTAGTAGGACTCATAAAATAGAAGCCGCCCCAGTGTCCCTGCCCACATCACAAATCTAAACCTAAGTCAGCCTGCTCTTACAAGAAACCTAACATACACCAATCACAATCTCCCCATTCAGCTTTAGCTAGCTTACCTTACCCTAGAAAATAGGACATGCTAGCCTTGTAAGGAAATCCCTGACCTCCTAGCCAATCATGCCCTGTTTCTGAGTTGCCGGTTCTAAAGTTCTATAGAATCCCACATTCCTCGGGAAATGTACTTCTCTGCTTGTGAGGCATGTACTCTCCCAATTCATGGATTGTTTTCCCTTGAATAAAGGGCATCAAACTCGTTGCTAAATTGTAGTATTTTTGTGATTGGACAGTGCTCCCATGAGAGGTGCTTTATTTTTTTTTTTAAGATTTTATTTATTTATTTCACAGAGTGAGCGAGAGAACGTGAGTCGGGGGAGGAGCAGAGGCAGAGGGAGAAGCGCTCCCCACCTAGCAGGGAGCTTGATGCGGGGCTCAATCGCAGGACCCTGGGATCATGACCTGAGCCAAAGGCAGACGCTTAACCAACTGAGCCACCCAGGCGTCCCCGAGAAGTGCTTTAAAGAAACCCATATATTCATTCATTCACTCGTTCATTCCACAAACGCTGTTTTAACCTCTATCATGTGCCAGGGCTCCTTTCAAGTGGCAAGAGAAGGCTCTGGGTATGGAAGGAGTAGAGAAAAGGGAACTCCTGGCAGGGGACACGGCCTATTCAAATGCCCTGAGGTTGGAGACTGTCCCACAGACAACCTGGAGGTGACAGCCCGGCTAGGGAACTTGAAAGCAGACCCAGGCCCAAGAGGCTGTTCACAGCAGATGAGCCTGTTTGAGATCCTGGTTTGCTTCTCCTTAGCTCTGTGAGCAAGCGAGCTCTTCACATCCTTAATTCTTTTTCTTGTCCAGGGCGATTATCCTCACCGGAGAGGTTTATTTGTGACTCTTCAGGATCAAGGTAAGATTAAAAATCTGTGAGCATGTAGAGACACCCCAAAAAGTACCCCATTGATAGTGAGGGCTGCTTCTTGAGCAAAGTCAGTTTTATTATTAAAATAAACAAACATTTTTTTATTGTGTAAAAGACATAACATAAAAGATATCATTTTAACCATTTTAAAATGTGCAATTCAGTGGATTTAGCACATTCACAGGGTTGTGTACCCACCACATCTGTCTAGTTCCAGAACTTTTCATCACCCCAAAAGGAAACCCTGTCCCCCTCTCCCTGCCCCTGCCAACCACCAATCTACTTTCTGTCTATGATTTTGCCTCTTCTGAACATTTCATGCAAGTGGAATCGTGTAATATTTATACTGTATTTTGTCAATTGTGACTAGTGCTGCCGGGAACATGCCTCTGCAAGTTTAATTTGACCCCCTGTGTCCAGTTCTCCTGGGCCTATACCGAGGAGTGGAATTGCTGGGTCATGTGATGACTTTGTTTAACTTGCTGAGAAACTGCCAAACCTTTTCTCGTCAGTTTTATTTTCGTTATGAAAGATTTCAGGTACAATGTACCAGTCATAAGATAACACTCACCTACCTTATTCCCAGCTGAAGAAATAGTCCCCAAAGAGCTGAAGCCCCTGTGCACCCCCCATCATCCATCCACCACGTTCTCCTCTCCAATCTCAGGGAAGTCTCTATCTGAAACTAGGATTAGATCATCCCCAAGCTTATTTTTATAATACTATATATATATATTTTTAAAGATTTATTGATTTATTTATCAGAGAGAGAGAGAGAGAGAGCACAAGCAGCCGGAGCTGCAGAGGGAGAAGCAGGCTCCTCTGCCTAGCAAGGAGTCCGATGCGGGGCTCGATCCCAGGACCCTGGGATCATGACCTGAGTCGAAGACAGACGCTTAACCCACTGAGCCACCCAGGCGCCCCATATAATATTATATATATTTTTGAAAGGTAGGCATATTTAAAACTTTATCAGCAACGGGGGCCTGGCTGGCTTAGTCAGTGGGGTGTGTAGCTCTTAACCTCAGGGCTATGGGTTCGAGCCCTGTGTTGCATGTAGAGATTACTTAAAAATAAAATCTTTTTTTATAATTAAATTTTTATTGTTATGTTAATCACCATACAGTACCATACAGTACACCATACAGTAGTTTTAGATGTAGTGTTCCATGATTCACTGTTTATGCATAACACCCAGTGCTCCATGCAGAACGTGCCCTCTTTAATACCCATCACCAGGCTAACCCATCCCCCCACCCCCCTCCCCTCTAGAACCCTCAGTTTGTTTTTCAGAGTCCATCGTCTCTCATGGTTCGTCTCCCCCTCCGATTTCCCCCCCTTCATTCTTCCCCTCCCGCTATCTTCTTCTTCTTCTTCTTTTTTTTCTTAACATATAATGCATTATTTGTTTCAGAGGTGCAGATCTGAGATCCAACAGTCTTGAACAATTCACAGCGCTTACCAGAACACATACCCTCCCCAGTGTCTATCACCCAGTCACCCCATCCCTCCCACCCCACCCCCCACTCCAGCAACCCTCATTTTGCTTCCTGAGATTAAGAATTCCTCATATCAGTGAGGTCATATGATACATGTCTTTCTCTGTTTGACTTATTTCGCTCAGCATAATACCCTCCAGTTCCATCCACGTCGTTGCCAATGGCAAGATCTCATTCCTTTTGATGGCTGCATAATATTCCATTGTATATATATACCACATCTTCTTTATCCTTTCATCTGTCGATGGACATCTTGGCTCTTTCCACAGTTTGGCTATTGGGGACATTGCTGCTATAAACATCGGGGTGCACGTACCCCTTCGGATCCCTACATTTGTATCTTTGGGGTAAATACCCAGTAGTGCAATTGCTGGATCGTATGGTAGCTCTATTAAAAATAAAATCTTAAAAAAGAAAAGCTTTTATCAGCAAAATGGTGGAGTGGACAGCTCCAACCTCTGCTTCCCCCACAGGAACATCGAACAAAAACTATCAGAATTGACTTTGTCAGAATCTGGAAGACAGTCAAAGGTTTGCAGCAACTAAGCAAATGTTGAAGCAAAAAAAAAAAAAAAAGGCAATTTGAAAATGGTAGGAAAGCTTTTTTTTTTTTTTTTTTAAGATTTTATTTATTTATTTGACAGAGAGCACAAGCAGAGGGAACAGCAAAGGGAGAGGGAGAAGCAGACTCCCATCTGAGCAGGGAGCCTGATGCAGGGCTCGATCCCAGGACCCTGAGATCATGACCTGAGTTGAAGGCAGACACTTAACCGACTGAGCCACCCAGGCGCCCCTGAAAATGTAGGACAGCTTTGTGGCATTTTTACTTGCCCTTGCCAAAGATGTTCTTGCCCTCCCCAGCTCAGCAGTGGTGGTTTAGCAAAAGCAAACTGTGTTTCCGGTGCTAAACCCTGGTCCCTGATTCTGGAGGAGGCAGAGCAGATCTTATTCACAAATTATTTTGTAGGTCTGTTCTAACCTACTCAGGGCTTCTTGAAGGACTGATGCAGAATGCTCATTTCTGAATTGCCTAACTCAGAGCTCAGGCCAGAAAGGTGGCGTGCAATGCTCAAAAACACTGCAAGATGAACTCACAACCTGCAAACATGCAAGATAAAAGATTATGGTCAAAATCAATTACCTAGGGACACGTGGGTGGCTCAGTTGGTTAAGTGTCTGCCTTCGGCTCAGGTCATGATCCCAGGGTCCTGGGATCGAGCCCCTCATCAGGCTCCCTACTCAGCAGGGAGCCTGCTTCTCCCTCTGCCTGCTGCTTCCCCTGCTCATGCTCTCCTCTGTCAAATAAATAAGTAAAATCTTTTTTAAAAAATCAATTACCGAATGGGGGGGAATTTAGAAAACTATGTGTATGGCTCAGAGCTAGACTTAGGCTCAGAAAAGACCAGAGAAGACCCTAAGTTTTCATCTCAGGGTGATCCCTAGACTCAGTACAAGCCTGACTTAATGTTGAAGGAATGCCCCAGCACGGAACTGATCTGCAAAGACTAGGAGAGGTGGATTCTTTTGTTGTTTGATTGTAGGGGGGTTTTGGGGGGTTCTTTTTTTAGCTCCTGGCATTCAAAGAAATCTCTGTCCAGACATTAACTGAACCTGAGTAAAGAACAGAGAACCCAGTGACCACACACAATAAAGAATACAGTCTTTGCACAAAATAGTTTGCAAAAGTACCTACACAAATTATTTTTTTAATTTAAATTCAATTAATTAACATATAATGTATTATTTGTTTCAGGGGTACAGGTCTGTGATTCATCAGTCTTATATAATACCCAGTGAGTACCTACACAAATTAAATAATACAGCCTTCAACAATTTAAAGACAAAAACAAAAACAGCAAGCAAGAGAAGAATCTGAGTTCCATAGTTATCACATTATAATATTCAAATGCCTAATTTTCAACAAAAAATCACAAGGCATAAAAGGAAACATAAAATTATGGCCCATTCAAAGGAACAGAATAGGGGCGCCTGGGTGGCTCAGTCAGTTAGTTAAGCAGCTGATCCTTGATTTCAGCTCAGGTCATGATCTCAGGGTCATGAGATCAAGCCCCACATGGGGCTCTGCACTGGGCATGGAGCCTGCTTGAGATTCTCTCTCTCCCTCTCCATGGCCTGTCCCCCTCACCTTGTGGTCTCTCTCTCAAAAAAACAAAACAAAACAAAACCACTACCCATCATTTATAAGCTATCCTCAATAAGATTTTTTAAAAAGATACTATTTATTTATTTGAGAGAGAGAGAGCATGAGCGGGGGGGGGGGCAGAAAGAGAGGGAGAAGCAGACTCCCTGCTGAGCAGGGAGCCTGACATGGGGCTTCATCCCAGGACCCCAGGATCATGACCTGAGCTAAAGGCAGACACTTAACCAACTGAGCCACCCAGGCTCCCCTATCCTCAATAAAATTAACAGCCTGACAAAGAATTCTGTATCAAACAAAACTGTTCTTCAAAAATGAGGAAGAAATCAAGACAGTCTCAGATAAGCAAAAGCTGAGGGAGTTTTTGCCATTATATCCACCCTTCAAGAAATGCTAACGGAGTCCTACAGGTTAAAATAAAAGGACACTAGACACTAACTCAAAGCCATATCTAAATATATATGCATCAAACAACAGAGCTCCAAATTGAAAGAAACAAACATTGACAGGATAGAAAGGAAAAACAAAAAGTTCTACAAAGCAGTTGGAGAGGGCTCCTGGGAGCCTCAGTTGGTTGAGTGACTGCCTTTGGCTCAGGTCATGATCCTGGAGTCCCAGGATCGAGTACTACATTGGGCTCCCTGCTCAGCAGGGAGTCTGCTTCTCCCTCTGACCCTCCCCCCTCTCATGCTCTTTCTCTTTCTCAAGTAAATAAATAAAATCTTTAAAAAAAAAAAAAGCAGTTGGAGACTCCAGTACCCCAGTTTTAATAATGAATAGAACATCTAAACAGAAGATTAAGGACATAGAGGGTTGAATAACACTATAAACCAACTAGACTGAAGACACATCTGTAGTACATTCCATGAAAGAACAGCAGAATACACATTTCTATCAGGTGCACATGCAATATCCTCCAGTATAGGCCATATGCTAGGGGGAAAAAATCTCAATAGATTTGAAAAATTGGGGGCGCCTGGGTGGCTCAGTTGTTAGGCGTCTGCCTTCGGCTCAGGTCATGATCCCAGGGTCCTGGGATCGAGCCCCGCATCGGGCTCCCTGCTCAGCGGGAAGCCTGCTTCTCCCTCTCCCACTCCCCCTGCTTGTGTTCCCTCTCTCGCTGTGTCTCTCTCTGTCAAAAAAAAAAAAAAAAAGATTGAAAAAAAATAGATTTGAAAAAATGAAGTCATACAGTGTCTTCTCCAACTACAAGGGAATGAATGAAGCTAGAGATGAATAACAGAAGGGAAATTGGAATGTTTACAAATATGTAGATATTAAACAACACAGTTTTAAAGAAACTGTGGGTCAAAGAAATAACAAAGGAAGTTGGGAAATATCTGGAGACAAATGAAAACAAAACATAACATACTAAAAGTCATGGGATACTGCAAAGGCAGTGCACATATTAAATTTACAGCTATGGATGACTATATTGAAAAAGAAGAAAGATCTCAAATGAATAACCTAACTGTAGGCTTTGAGGTAGTAGAAAAAGAAGAGTAAACTTAAGTCAAAGCTAGTATCAGGAAGGAAATAATAAAGATTAGAGCAAAGTTAAATAGAGAATAGAGAAAAATAGAATCACTGGAATCAATGAAACCAAAAGTTGCATCTTTGAAAAGATCAACAAAATCAAGACATTTTTAGCTAGATTGACAAAGAAAAAAGGAGAGAAGATGCAAATCCTTAAAATCAGAAATAAAAGTGGGGACATTACTACTGACCCTATAGAAATAAAAAAGATCATAAGAGAACACTATGAAAAATTGTATGCCCGGGCACCTGGGTGGCTCAGTCTGTTAAGTGTCTGCCTTCAGCTCAAGTTATGTTCTCAGGGTACTGGGACTGAGCCCCATGTCTGGCTCTGTGCTCAGTGTTCAGCAGGGAGTCTGCTTGTGTCTCTCCCTCTTCCTCTACTCCTCCCCCATTTGTGCTCCCACTGTCTCTCTCTCTCTCTAATAAATAAATAAATAAATAAATAAATAAATAAATAAATAAATAATCTTTAAAAAAGGAAAAATTGGGGTACCTGGTTGGCTCAGTCATTAAACATCTGCCTTTGGCTCAGGTCATGATCCCAGGGTCCTGGGATTGAGCCCTGCATCGTGCTCCCTGCTCAGCAGGAAGCCTGCTTCTCCCTCTCCCACTCCCCCTGCTTGTGTTCCCTCTCTCCCTGTCTCTCTGTCAAATAAATAAATAAAATCTTTTTAAAAAGGAAAATTGTATGCCAACAAATCAGATAACCTAGATGAAATGGACAAATTCCTAGAAACACATAAATAACCTAAACTGACTTAAGAAGAAATAGAAAATCTCAACGGACCTATAATATATAAAAAAATAGAATTAGTAATCCAAAACCTTCCAATAAAGAAAAGTCCAGGACTAGATGGCTTCCCTGGTGAATTCTACCAATCATTTATGGAGTAATTACCCTTGAACCATGCAGGGGTTAGGGGCACTCCAAAATCAGCATATAACTTAAAAAAAAAAAAAGATTTTATTTATTTGACAGAGAGAAAAAGAGAGCACACGCACAAACAGGGGGAACGGCAGAGGGAGAGAGAGAAGCAGACTCCCTGCTGAGCAGGAAGCCCAACATGGGGCTCGATCCCAGGACCCTGGGATCATGATTTCAGCCGAAGGCAGACGCTTAACTACCTGAGCCACCCAGATGTCCCTAGCATATAACTTTCAAGTCCCCACAAATTTAACTACTAGTAGCCCACTGTTGACTGGAAGCCTTACCTACAACATTAAGCAGTTGACTAACACTTATTTTGTATATGCATTATATACTATATTCTTATAATACAGCAAGCTAGAGAAAAGAAAATATTCTTAACAAAATCATAAGGAGGGCGCCTGTGGCTCAGTTGGTTAAGGGTCTGCCTTTGGCTCAGGTCATGATCCCAGGGTCCTGGGATCAACGCCTGCGTGGGGCTCCCTGCTCAGCAGGGAGTCTGCTTCTCTGCTCCTCCCCTGGCTCATTCTCTCTCTCTCTCTTTAAAAAAAAAAAGAAAAGAAAATCATAAAGAGGAGAAGATACATTTACCGTCCTGTGCCATATTTACTGAAAAAATCCATGTACAGACCTGTGCAGTTCAAATCCATCTTGTTCAAGGCTCAACCATAATAACCATTCTTTTTTTTTTTTTTTTTAAGATTTTATTTATTTATTTGACAGAGAGAGAGAGACAGCGAGAGCAGGAACACAAGCAGGGGGACTGGGAGAGGGAGAAGCAGGCTTCCCACAGAGCAGGGAGCCCGATGCGGGGCTCGATCCCAGGACCCTGAGATCATGACCTGAGCCGAAGGCAGACGTTTAACGACTGAGCCATCCAAGCGCCCCCATAATAACAATTCTTATCTAACTCTTCCAAGAAATAGAAGAGGAAGCAGCACTTATAATGAAACCAGCATTACCCTGATAATAAAGTGGATAAATATAAGAAACCGAAGTTACAGGGGCACCTGGGTGGCTCAGTCGGTTGAGCGTCTGCCTTCGGCTTGGGTTGTGATCCTAGGGTCCTGGGATCAAGCCCCGCATCAGGCTCCCTGGAGCCTGCTTCTCCCTCTCCCTCTGCCTGCCGCTCCCCCTGCTTGTGCTCTCTCTAGCAAATAAATAAAATCTTCTTTAAAAAAAGAAAGAAGTTAAAATTACAGCCTGTGAGAAAAGAGAAAATACATATATATATCTGCCCCTGGTTTCTGGCATAGAACTCCTGAAACCTTTGTAATTTCCTAAGTGATAAAAGTACCAGGAGCATCTTTTGTTATACTATTTGGTCTTTGACCCCAGTTCCTGGCACAGGGCTCCTAAAACCCTTGGAATTTCCTGATAGGAGTGTCTTTTGTTGTAATGAGGCAACTCTGGGTGGGCTCCTGGAGGGGGGCTGGTCACCAGAAAGGCCAAGCCATGATTAGAAGTTTGGAATTTTTAGCCATACCCCCCATTCTTCAGAGAGGGGAAAGGGGCTGTAAATGGAGTTAATCATTTATTATGCCTATGTGACGAAGCCTCCATAAAAATCCCAGAAGTACGGGGTTCAGAGAGCTTCCGGGTCAGTGAAAATGTGGAGGTGCTGGGAGAGTGGTGCACCCAGAGGATGGAAGCTCCATGCCTCTTCCCACATACCTTGCCCTACAGATCTCTTCCATCTGGATGTTCATCTGTACCCTTATCATATCTTTTCATAATAAGCAGGTAAACAGTAAGTAAACTGTTGTCCTAAGTTCTGTGGGCCACTCTAGGAAATCAGCTGAACCCAGAGAAGGGGTAATGGAAACCTCTCATTGCTAGCCAGTCCATTAGGACCACAGTTAACAAGCTGGACGTGCTCTGGGTATCTGAAATGGTGGGCAGTCTTGTAGGACTGAACCCTTAACCTGAAGGATCTGACACTATCTCGAGGTATATTGTGTCAGAACTGAGTTAAATTGGGGCGCCTAGGTGGCTCAGTCGTTAAGCGTCTGCCTTCGGCTCAGGTCATGATCCCAGGGTCCTGGGATCGAGCCCCGCATCGGGCTCCCTGCTCAGCGGGAAGCCTGTTTCTCCCTCTCCCGCTCCCCCTGTTTGTGTTCCCTCTCTCGCTCTGTCAAATAAATAAATAAAATTTATTAAAAAAAAAAAAGAACTGAGTTAAATTCTCAGATACCAACTGGTGTTGCAGAGAATTGTTTGTTGTGGTGTTTCAGAAGTGTCGTGAGTGTGGTAGTTGGGTGAGAGTGAAGGAAAAACACAGAAGGAGCCCTGAGGTTTTCCCTTAAACACAGATCCATACCCTGAAGAATATAGTTGCAAAATTCCTAAACCGAAAGCTGGCAAACTAAATCCAAAAGCATATCAAAAGGATTACACACCATAACCAAGTAGGATTTATCTCAGGAATGCAAGGACGGTTCAACATAAGAAAATCAATCAATGCAATACTCATATTAATGGAACAAATAGAAAAAAATCACATGATCATCTTAATTGTTGCATTAAAGACATTTGGCAAAATCTATTATCCTTTTGTGATAAAACTCTCTAAAAACTAGGGATAAAAAGAACTTCTTGCACATCATAAAGGACATTTATGAAAAACCCATAGCTAACTTCATACTCAATGGTGAGAGGCTGAAAGGTTTCCCCTAAGATAAGGAGCAAGACAAGAATGTCTACCTTCACCATTGCTACTCAACATCACACTGGAAGTTCTAACCAGAAAAATATATAAAAGGCATCTAGGGGCATGTGGGTGGCTCAGTCAGTTAAGCGTCTGCCTTTGGCTCAGGTCATGATCCCAGGGTCCTGGGATGGAGTCCTGGAGTGTTGGGTTCCTTGCTTAGCAGGGAGCCTTCTTCTCTCTTTCCCTTTGCCTCCTGCTCTCCCTGCTTGTGCTCTCTCTCTCTATCAAATAAATAAATAAAATCTTTAAAAAAATAAAAGACATTGGGGTGCCTGGGTGGCTCAGACGGTTAAGCGTCTGCCTTCGGCTCAGGTCATGATCCCAGGGTCCTGGGATCGAGTCCCGCATCAGGCTCCCTGCTCCTTGGGAGCCTGCTTCTCCCTCTGCTTCTCTCTCTCTCTCTCTGTCTCTCATGAATAAATAAATAAAATCTTAAAAAAATAAAATAAAATAAAAGGCATCTACATTTGAAAGGAAGAAGTAAAACTACTTCTATTCACAGATGACATGACCCTATTTATAGAAAATCCTAAGGAATCCATGAGAGAGCTAGAACATATTTGCAAATCACATATCTCATGAAGGTTTAATACCCAGAATATACAAAGAACTCCTACAACTCAACAACAAAAAGACAAACAACCCAATTTAAAAATGGGCAAAGGACTTGAATACATATTTCCTAAGAAAGATATATAAATGGATAATTAACACGTAACAAGACACTCAACAACATTGTTCATTAGGAAAATGTAAACAAAAACCACAATGAGATACCACTTCACACTCAGTAGTGTGGTTATCATCAAAAATAATGTGTTGATGTTGAGAAACTGGAACCCTCTTATACCACTGGTGGGAATGTGAAATGGGGCAGCTGCTGTGCAGTTTGGTGGTCGTTCTTCAAAACGATAAACATAGAATTACCATATGATCCAACAATTCTACTTTTGGGTATATATCCAAAAGAATTGAAAGCAGGGACTGGAACTGAGTGGGTACACCGATGTTCACTGTAGCACTATTCACAACAGCTGGAAAGTGGAAACCACCGAAGTGTCCATCACAGGCTGAATGCATAAACAAAATGTAGTACATCTATGTAATGGAATATTACTTAGCCACAAAAAAATGAAGTTCTGATCCATGATACAACTTGGATGAACTTTATTTTTTTTTTAAGATTTTATTTATTTATTTGAGAGAGAGAGAGAGTGCACACAAGCAGGGGGAGTGGCAGAGGGAAAGAGAGAAGCAGGCTCCCCGCTGAGTAGGGAGCCCGATGAGGGGCTCAATTCCAAGACCCTGGGATCATGACCTGAGCTGAAGGCAGACGCTTAACCAACTGAGCCACCCAGGTGTCCCTAACTTGGATGAACTTTAAAAACATGCCGAGTGAAATAAATCAGAGACAGGCAAGCGTTATATGGTTACACTGATATGAAATATCTAGAATATGCAAATTCATAGAGACAGAAGAAAGTAGATTAGAGGTTACCAGGGGCTGGAGGAGGAGGGACTTGAATGAGGAATTATTGCTTAATGGTTAAAGAGTTTCCGTCTGGGGGTGATGGAAAAGTTTTGGAACTAAATAGAGGTCAGGTATTGTGCATATTCTATCTTTTAAATGTACTTAATGCCACCGAACAGTACACTTAGAAATAGTTAAAACAGCAAATTTTGCATTCTATGTATTTTACCACAATACAAAAATGAAAATTTAAAAAAAAAAAAAAACACCTTCATAACATTGGTATCACACTGTTTGTTCCATTTTACAACCTGCTTATTTTCACTCAATGTTCTGGTTTGGAGGTTTTTGCCTGGAAGTCCGGCTCATCCTTTTTCTGTGCTATATAGTATTCCACGGTATAAGTATATCCTAGCGTTTTTCCACGCTCCAACTCCTCATTCTTGTAAACCAGGCCGCTGGGAAAACACGCACATTGGGTTTTTCTGGGATTCACACCATCAGCAGAAGGGTCAGGTCGAAGGGTCCGTCCATCCTCAATAGCACTAGCATGGCCAAATTACTCTTTAACGTGGTCAGATGGAGTCCCCCCTCCCCATCACCAATCTACTCCCAGCGACCTCTGCCCATTGTCTCTAGGGCCTGCCTGGGAGCCTCCCTAGGAGTGAGGAGAGGTCTCAGAGTGATTTTTGTTCTCTGAAACCTAGGCCGAGCTTCAAGTTTGGGTTGTCTTGATTCTCCTTCCCTGAATCACCTGTTCCTGCCTGTATTTGTTGACTATTGTGTCCCCAAATTCACGTCCACCTGGAACCTCAGATGGTGACTTTTTAGGGTCTTTGAGATATAATTATTTACATTAAAATGAGGTCACCCTGGAGGAGGGCAGGCCCTCAATCCAGTGACGCATCCTTCTAAGAAGGCCATGTGAAAACAGAGGCAGAGATGCGAATGATGGAGCCATAAGCCAAAGGCCATCAAAGAGTGCGGGAAGCCCCCAGAAGCCGGAAGAGGGGCCTGAGACCAATTCTCCCTTTCAGCCTCCAGCCCTGCCGACACTTTGATCTGGGACTTCTGGCCTCCAGACTGTGAGAGAATACATTTCTGCTTCTTTAAGCCATCAGTTTGTGGTAACTGTTACAGCCGCCCCATGAAACAATGTCATCCACCCATCTTAATATTTGGTGGGGGTTTTTTCTTCCCTCTGGTGTGTCTTCCTATGTTCTGGAAGCTATTCCTTGATCAGTTAAATGCATGGCAGACATCTTCTCTCAGTCCCTGGCTTGTCTTTTCAATTTCTTTATGGATTTTTTGGGGTGTCCGAAAGTGGGACATTGTGATCGAGTTTAATGTATCCCAAACCCTCCAATTATTCGGGTTTTTTTCCTTGTCAAGGGTTGGTTTTCATGTGCCAGGCAGTTAAAACTGGTGTATGGTTCTCCTCTGCGGTGCTTCCAGCCTGACCTCTCGGCATTCCGGGCTGGGGCCTCCGCCAGCCCCTCCCTTTGCCCCCCATTAATGATCCGTGGGGGAGGGGGGCGGACAGCTGAGTGTGAGTCAGCCCGGGCCAAGCTGCCTGGGGCGGAAGTGGTTAGCTCAGCCCCTGGGACCGGCTGTGTGGGTTCCTGACCGAGGGGAACTATGGACAGAATGAGCGAGGCAGGAAGTGGGTCAGCTGAAGCAGCAGGCTTCGGGATCCCACGTGCTCGCTGACTGGAATGTTTGGTGGGGGTAACCCCCCCAGAGCCTGCCCTTCCTCCTCCCCGCCCCCCCACGCCGGTTTGCTCTAATGGCTCTTCTAACCTTGGGTTTTTTTCCTTGTCAAGGGTGGGCACCTACTCGGTGCCAGGCCATGGCGGAGCAGGGACGCACAACCCTGCCAGGGGGGTGTGGGTATCAGCTCCTTATCATGGGGGAAACTGAGGCCCGGAGCAGGGCACCCCTGTCTCACCCAACGTCTCAAATCCTTTCCCTTGGCTGGCTAGAGCCCTCCCTGCCCCTCACTGTCCTCACTCTAAACATGGGGCTTTGGAAGAGAAAATATCTAAGGAGTTTCCACATTTTCTCTCTGCCCCTTTTTGAATCTCTCCCTTGCTGTCTCTCTGCATCTCTGCTTTTCAGTCTCTCATAGTCTCTTTCTGTCTTGGCCTCCCCACCTCCCCCATCAGCACCACACAGTGTGGGGAGGCGGGAGGGGTGCCACCCGAGCCTGCCCCTCCCCCTTTCCGGGGGACCTGGACATGTCCTGGCGGGTCTGAGACACTCCTTGTAGAAACTGCTGAATGCCTGGTGGCAAGTTGCCAGTGCAGAAAGGAGGGGGTAGGAAAGTGAAAGAGGGTGTGGGGGAAGGACTTTGGGATTTCCGGTTCAGTACTTCACCCCCCCTTGCCTTTCCCTACCCAGGACTGTCACACTCAACGTGTTGCAAGATGACGTTGGGTTGGGCGCCTGGGTGGCTCAGTTGGTTAAGCGACTGCCTTCGGCTCAGGTCATGATCCTGGAGTCCCTGGATCGAGTCCCGCATCGGGCTCCCTGCTCGGCAAGGAGCCTGCTTCTCCCTCTGACCCTCCCCCCTCTCATGTGCTCTCTGTCTCTCTCATTCTCTCTGTCTCAAATAAATAAATAAATAAAAATCTTTAAAAAAAAAAAAGATGACGTTGGGTTTTGTGGTATGCATAGGAGTTCTCCAGGTATAAATGGGGACAGGGGGGCTTCCAGGCAGAGGGGCCAGCTTGAGGTCAGTGGTAAAAAGAGAACAGAGGTTCAAATGCCCAGAAGAAGAGTTTGGCTTTCTCCTGTAAGCGAAAGGGAGCCGTGGAGGATATGAGAGGTGCGGAGGGGCCCTCATTAGATACCCAGAATGGGGCGGACTAGAAGGATGAGACTGGTGTCCAAGACCCTCATCTCCAAGTAAGACTGAGAATGTCCAGGCGAGAGCTGAGGGAAACTGTTGAATGGGGCCAAGCGAGGCCTCTCCGAGCCGTACCCTCCCATGAACCTCCCCCCATCTGCCTTGGACTATTCAGCCGCCTGTGCCTCCCTCATTACTACTGGGTCCCCTGCACTGTACTCCCAGCCTGGAAACTGCTGGATCCCTGGTGTGTCCCCAGCCCCAGGAACCAATGCACAGTAGGCACTCCATAAGTGACCGAGGTAGCCACAGGCTAAGGCAAGGACGTGCGGCGTGGGCAGGTCGGCCGGAGAAGGAAGAGGGCGTGTCTTCCGCTCCCGGGAGGTTCCAGCGCCTCTCTGCGCCCCCTGCTGGCCTCGAGATGCAACACCGAGCACTCACCCCTTTCCTTCGTCCTCCCGTAGTTTTATTACACACCAGTTACACGCCTGGAGCTGTGCTGGGTGCAAAGGACACTTCCTCTGAGGGAGCGAAGACCCTGTGTCCTCAGGGACTTGGAGGAGGTGCCCCCTCCCCTGGACCCACGTTCGCCAAGACAAGTCCTTTTGGTTTCAAAGATTTATTCTTTGAAAGCCCCTGACCCTTAAAATGTCTTCATTCCTTCTGAGGACATACATAGGGGAGTCACCAAGTCCTGTTTCTGGTTCAAACTACTTAGCTCCAGAGAAGCTGGCCTGGAGCCAGCTTTCCTGCCTCTCCGCCCCCTGGCCATGACATGTGGGACAAGAGGAGGCTTCACCTGGCAGAGCCTCAGTTTCCCCGTCTGTAAAAGGTGGTAATGGCACTCCCCACCACAGAGTTGTGAGTGGAAACTCGGCACGAGCTGGGGTCTAAACGATCGTGATTCAAATCCCAGCGCCACACCCCCTTGCTGTGTGACCACAGGCAAGTGACTCAGTCTCTCTGTGCATCAGAACAAATGCACTGGGTTGTGCGGAGGGAGACCGTTCAGTACAGAAATCTTGTCATTCTTAACTCAGCACATTCATAACAGCCACCACAGGCTGAGCACCAGGTCACAAACCAGGGACGGAAATCCCAGTGAATCAGGGATGCCCCTCTGCCCACTCAGGCCCTCAGGCCAAGGATGACCGAGGTGGACACTAACCCCTCACAAAGACACACAAGAAATCACGTATTTCAACTGTTTTATTTGCTTTCTGGGGTGTCAAGTTTGGGATCTTCCTGAGCCCAGCCCCCAGCAAAGTCACGACAGACCCTTCCCCGGCCTGGGCTTCCAGACAGGAGGGTTTCAGACAAGGCACTCACAGGAACTCTGGGGGTCAGGGAGAGGCCACCCCGAGATGCAGGGGACAGGCCCATCTTGGGGGACAGAAAACACAGTTACCTTAGGTAGGAAAGTTTTTTCCTAAAGAGAGATTTAGGATGAGCTAGAAACCTGAGATGTTAAAGGAACCCCAGAAACACACCAGGCACCCCCAGGGCAGGCAGAAAGTCAACCCTGCTTCCTTGGTCCCTGGGAATGCCACATGCCTTGGGAGCACAGAGTCCAATTCCAAACCGGCTTTCTCTGGGATTTCCTAGAGACAAAGTGTGTCGGCCACAAAAGCCACTCACCCCAGTCCCCCACCTCTGCAAATGGCTCTGGTGACCCTGGGCTGGGCCCTGGGGAGCCAGGGCCACCTCCCAGAGCCTGGGGTTGCTTCTCTCTTTCCCACCTTGTCTCCTTTCTCTGTGCCCCATGCATACTGGGGAGGCAGGCACTTCTGTGGGTCTCGGGGCAGCTGAAAAGGAAGACCTGGTGAGGAGAGAGATGGGGGCGGGCGGCGGGGGGGATTTGGTGAGGGGACCAGCTCAGGGCTGGAACGTACTTTCCCACTGTAAAAACAAGAGATGTTCTCCCTCCTGGCCAGCAGCCCCAGGCCCTTAGGAGGCACTTGTGCCTGGGGAAGGGAAATGTAATCTGGGATATACAAATAAAAGCCCTCTTCGGCTCCCCAAGGCCCGCGGATCCAGTGGGATTCGCGGCCACGGGGAGCACCCTGGGAATGCGGCGGCCTGCCTCTGCCCGCGGGACCACCAGCGCCCCACACCGGCTGCCCGCGGTCGCGCTCACAGGGTGGAGGCTGGGCCCGCGGAGAAGAATGGGGCTTTGTCCCGCTATCCCCAAAGGGGACTTTTGGGTTTAAACACTCAAGGGGTGGAGAGGTCAAAGGTCAACAGTCTAGACAGTGGCAGCAGGAAAGAGGCCGGGTGCGGTGCGCGGATTTCCAGGAGCAGCTCCCCTCCCTGGCCCAGTCGGCCCCTGGGGCACACAGGCATGTGGGTACACACACACACACACACACACACACACACACACACACACACACCAGCTGGCCTGGCTTCCTGGCAGACACTTCTAAGACAACAAAAAGGCATCCTGAATCTCCTTTTCCAGCCATCCCCCTGAGCAGGCCCTTTCTGTTCTAGAAGTCACCGTACCAGCAAAGAGCAAGGCGGCTGAAAAGGATTTTCCTTGCCGAAACGATTGCAATCTGACGTTTCTGCAAAAGCCCGGCGCCACTTGGGAAGCCATGATTTCTGCCCCCCACCTACCCCCGTCTCTCCCCGTGGCCAAGGGACCTTGGCCATTCTTTGATTGGACCAGGCGGGCCAGGTGGCACGAACCCAGTCCACCAACTCAAATTCCTGCTTCTTCCCACCTTTCTTTCCTTCTTACTAACCTCTCCTTCTTATTTCTTTTTCAAGCTACAAGCTCACGTCCATCCCACTGGCCTTGTTTTTGGTGAGCAAGGGGGAGCCGAAGGGGCTGAGAGAAGAAGAAAGGTACCCTTTCAGTGTGGAGGCTGTAGCACCATAAAGGAGATGCCAGCACCAGACACCCAGACGACCGGTGCTGCCCCTCTCCCCCACCTCGGCACCCCCATGGGGGCCCCCACTCCGATTTCTTACAAGATTCCCCCAGCAGCCTTCCCACCACATCCCACTGCCCATCCTTCTACCATGAACACCTGCTCACCCCTCCCCCCATCGGCGTCTCTCCCCTCCACACCCCGCCAAGCCACACCTACTTCACAGACCCGTCCCTCGGCCCCGCTCTGTGTGCCCCCCTCCACCTGAGACTCTGCAAATGACAAGGGAGCAAGAATGGGCCTTGGTTCTCCTTTCTCACAGGAGGACATTTTAGTCCGACACCCAACAAATGCAGACAGACACACCATGGAGAGAACAGATGAGTTTGCCCAAAAGAAAACCATTTTTAAACTAGAAAATAAAAGTAAAAAAAGCTGGCGGGAAGTGGGTGAAATGTTTAATGGCTGTCTGATTGAATAAAACGCGCAAAATGCTCTGCATCGTGGACAAGGACAGGATTCTGGCTTGACTTGATGAGAAAATCCAAAACCTTTGCAGGAACACAAAAATGACATGCATACACTCAACAATGATTGGACAATAAGTTATACCTCTAAATCTCTGAATCACATGGTGCTTTAAACAGAGAGGCAAAATGAAGACAAAGGAAAGATGAAAATGTGGAGTTTGGGGATGGTGTGTCCGGGTTCCAGTGGGTACCCAGCTAAGCGCAGAGACCTGGCTCATCTCCAGGTCCCCCCCTTTCCCTCCCCATCTTGCCTGAATTCATTTCCTCCTTCACACCCCTGAAGATCAGACCTTTGGGGATCAGAGCTAGATGAAGCCTAACGTTCTCAGTAAGACCTCTGGGGAGACCCCCGAGGCTTGAGCTCCCCACATTCAGAAGAGTCACAATTTCTGCTTACGGAATCCCACACGGCAGATTTCTCAGGAGATGGCAATCTCGGATTGGGGACGTGAGCAGGGCATTTCTGGCAGAAGGCAGGCTGACATGGAGAGAGGGGCAGAGTCCCGATCAGTTGAACCTGCCAGCCACAGGCCATGCCCACTGCCAAGTGCCGGCCCCGAGTCACCCACCTGGAGCCATTTTCCCCTCCGGAGAAAACCCAGGACCCAGAAAATGCATTTAACTCAGAGACCTATCAACCCGGTTCTCAAGCGACACAGCAGCTCAGCAGAGAAGAGAAACTCCCCTGGCCAGCAGAACAAGAGGCAAAGAAGGGGAATGTTTGAGAAAACGAAACAAAACAAAAATCTCATCTGTTTTAGAAAGAACTGCGTGCTGGGTAACACCGACGTGATCCAACCTGCATCAGACTCCAGTCCACCTCACACTTAGGGAAATGATAAAACCCCCGTCTTCTCCCCCAAGCAGGAGAACACTTCCAAAATGTGTGTTTGCCTCAGCCGGCTTCACAGCTGCTGTCATTCTTTTCCTCTGGCGGGTATCAAGGTCCAGCTGAATTCAGTGGCCTCCTGGGTGAGGTTACTCTCCTCCGTGGCCGCTAAGTTCAAAGTTGCCAGGGAGTGAGATCAAAATTTACTCTGTCTCCAGAACCATCTACACAAAAGCCCACGGGCTGCTCCAGCACCCCCTGCTCAAACACGTCAGCACACATGGAGATCAGCAAACTCCAGGCCCCGGGCCCCATTCTGGGCACCACCCCCCCAACTTAAGGAGAACAAGAAGCTGGTCCCCAGCACCAAGACTGCAAAAATCCAGGCCAGATGTGGGGTGGGTTTGCAGCTGCTACAGATTTTTACATATTAAAAAAAAAAAAAAAGTCATGTGCAAGTCAAAATGACAAGGGCTGTTTTCCTACCCCTGCTCCAGAGTCCCCACGGGTACAGCTCACGGCTCTGGTGTCGAAAGGGTCAGCCCACCTTTTTAACCAGCTGGGGCAGCAGCTCCCACCCCCCCAGGGCCTGGCCAAGGGCCCTGCCCGCCCTGAGGAAACGGAACCCGATGTCAGCTCCGACACAAAGATGTGGGTCCCGTTTTCAGAGAAAGAGGCAAGAAGGGGCCGCATCCCAGGAAAAAGAAAAGACACTTTGTTGTCGGTGAAAGCCCGCGTTTTAACCAAAGGGAATATAAATTCCTCTGTGCCCAAACTAGCACTATTGTTTTTGAAAAAGAGAATAAGAAAGAGAAGGGAAAAAAGCCTCCGCCATATCCCAAGGCAGCCCTTTCCAGGGCTGTCCCAGCTGCTGGGACATGGATCAGGGCAAAGACTCTTCAAGGAGTTTTTAAGTTTGGGAAAAACCAGTCATGGACAGAGGGAACACTGGAATCCCTTCACCAGAGACTTAGAAAAGCAGGTGAGCAGGTGGCCCCAGCTGTGGGATCAAGAGCAGAGATCCACTTGACTAGGATTCCCTGTGGAGATCGGGACCCACCAGCTTCCCAGCCATTGTGGCTGTGTCCCCAGATGCAAAGGGAAATCGAGAAAAAAAATCTTCAGCCACCTTCTTCAAAGCGACCAGCCCTTTTGTGGAGAAGAAGGGAGAGGAAGTGTGTACGTTGGAATATTGATCCAAATCCGATCCCCAGCTGACAGGCTTATCCTCCTTGGCCAGGCCCCCGGAGGGCGGACGTCCCTCCTGGGGTCCCTAGTGGGACGAGGTCTTGGGAGGCCCGAGAGGCTCTCAGTGTTTGTGGCGACAGTTGATTTTGCCATCTGACTGCTCCAGGACATCCAGCATCTCCTCGATGATGGCCCGCAGCGCCCTGCCCAGCTGGTCTGCATTGTAGGGCTTGCCCAGTGGAGGCACGTGAACAAAGGCTGAGCGGCCATGACTCTGGTACAGCGAGGTGTAGTAGGTGAAGTCACAGAGGTACCTAAGTTTCAGGGCATTGGGGGCAGGAGGGGAGACCAAAATGGGGTCAGAGAGTCAATACATAGACTAACAGGACAGCCTCCATCCAGATCTGCTGTAAGACCCCCAACCTCGCCAGAAATCTACAAGATGGAATACTGCTTCTCCCTCCCACCCCCCAGGTTGGCAAAAATGAAAAAAACCTGATAACTCCAAGTGCTGGTGTGTATGTGAGGAAGGAGGCAGTGAGATACGGCTAGCAGGAATGCCAATTGCCCCAGGGGGAGAATTTGGCAGGCTAGGAATATTACAAATGCCTGGACTTGATGACATGTTCTTGCCGGTTTTGAGAATCTGCCTTCAGAAGCCATCTGCATGAGGGCACAAGAAAGATGAAGAAGGTGTTCGCTGCACTGTTAAGTATAAAAGTAGAGTAAGAAGCAACCTGCTAGGGTCTGAATGTCTCTCCTCAAATTCAGTGTTGAAGCCCTAACTCCCAATGTGTTGGTATTAAGAGGTGGGGCCCTTGGGAAGTGAGAGTCCTCACAAAGGGGGTGAGTACCCCTTATAAAGGAGACCCCAGAAAACTTTCTTCCTCCTCCTGCCACATGAGGACGCAGCAAGAAGTCAGCAGTCTGCAACCTGGAGGGAGGCCTTCATCAGAACCTGACCAGGCTGGCGCCATGATCTTGAACTTCCCCACCTCCAAAATTGTGAGCAATCACTTTGTGTTGCTTATAAGCTGCCTGGTCAGTGGTATATTGTTACAGCAGAACGAACGGGCTGTGACACAACATGACTGTCCATGGACAGAGGAGTGGCTTCCTAAATGGAAACAGCCACACAATGGAATGAATACTATGCAGCCATTTGCAAGGCATGCAGTGGATCCATTGGGAACCGGAGAATTCACCAAGACCCATGTTGTGTGCCCGCAGGTGAAATCGAGGAAGAGGGCGCTCAGGAAAAGGCACATTGTGTAACCCCATCCACGTGAGAGCAAAGCTAAATAGGACAAAATCCTAAATCAGCACACCAAGTGCTCTGTAGGCAGCTGACCCTGAACAACATGTATTTGAACTGCAAGGGTACACTCATACAAGGATTGTTTTCACCAAATATAATACAGTATTATAAATATATTTTCTCTTCCTTATAGTTTTCTTCAAGTGTTTATTTTAATTCCGTTTGTTCCAGTTTAATTCCAGTTAGTTCATATATAGTGTTCTATTATTTTTTTAATTATTTATTTGAGAGAGAGAGCGAAAGAGAGCATCAGCAGTGGGGAGAGGGAGAGGGAGAAGCAGGCTTCCCGCCGAGCAGGGAGCCCGATGCGGGGCTCGATCCCAGGACCCCAGGATCATGACCTGAGCCCAAGGCAGAGACTTAACTGACTGAGCCACCCAGGAGCCCCTACAGTGTTCTATTAGTTTCAGGTGTACAGTATAGTGATTCAACACGTCCATACATCACCTGCTGCTCAGCATGACAAGTGCCCTCCTTCATCCCCATCACCTATTTCCCCCACCCACCACCTCCCCCTGGTAACCCGCAGTTTGTCCTCTACAGTTAAGAATCTGTCTCTTGGTGGGGCGCCCACTGTTGACCAGAAACTTACTCTGGTTCTGTTTCTTAAATTCCACACATGAATGAAATCATAGGGAATTTTCTTTCTCTTATTTCACTTAGCATAACAGTCTCTAGTTCCGTTCACGTTGTTGCAAATGGCAAGATTTCATTCTTTTTGATGGCTGAGTAATATTCCTCTGTGTGTGTGTGTACATGTATACGTGTGTGTGTGTATCTCACATCTTCTTATCAATTCATCAGCCAATGGATACGTGGGCTGCTTTCATTTCCTTATGATTTTTTTTTAATGTAAGCTCTACACCCAATGTGGGGCTCAGACCCACAGCCCCAAGATCAAGAGTCGCACACTCCACTGACTGAGCTGGCCAGGCGCCCCTCCTTATGATTTTCATAATAACATTTTCTTTTCTCTAGCTGACTTTATTGTAAGAATACAGTATATAATACATATACAAAATGTGTGTTAATCAACTGTTTATGTTATCAGTAAGTTTCTGGTCAACAGTGGGCTATTAAATTTGGGGAGTGGGGAGTCAAATGTTACACAATTTTCAGTTATGCAGGGGGGCGGTCAGCACCCCTACCCTCCATGTTGTTCAAGAGTTAACTGTCTATGGAAAGGTGTAGGAGGTTTTACAATTAAGTCGCAGATTTAACAGAGGGATCGCTAAGGAGAAGGAGAGAAGGCAAGAGAATTTTTCATGATGGGAGCATATGAGAAGATATTCTAGAATTATCTGTGCAATTTAGAATTAGTTTTATTTTTAAAAAATATTTTATTTATTTATTTGACAGAGAGAGAGAGACAGCATGAGCAGGGGGGAGAAGGAGAATCAGACTCCCCGCCCAGCAGGGAGCCCGATGTGGGGCTCAATCCCAGGACCCCGGGATCATGACCTGAGCCGAAGGCAGATGCTTAACCGACTGAGCCACCTGGGCACCCCTGGAATTAGTTTTAAAAACAGAATGATGGCAAATTTGGTTATTCCATTCAGTCTACTGAGTCTGTCACCGCCGACTTTGGGCTGGAGAAGTGTACAGAGTACTGAGAAATGGAGACACTGGTGCTGACAAGACATAGAACAGAGAGGACACAGCTTGGTCTAGGGGGTTGCAGAGACCCTCCAAGGAGGCAACATGTTGGAACTAAGGCCTGAAAGATGCCTTATCCGAGGGAGGTGAGTTCTGAGCAGGGGCCACAGCATGTGCAAAGGCCCTGAGGCTAGAGTGAGTGTGGTGTGTTGGAGCAACCAGAGGAGGCTGGTTGGTGGGGCTGGCATGCAGTAGGGGCAGGAAGAGCGAAGGCAGATGAGGGGCGAGGGGTGGCAGGGACCAGACCACACACCACCTGTGGATGGTGGAGATAGGTTGGGATTTTATTCTAGGTGCAGTGGGAGCTGCAGGAGGGATTAAGCAAGGAAAGGACACCATCTGATTTAAATGTATAAAAGACTTGTAATAGGCTAGAGTTTCTTCCCCAAATTGATGTTTACTCAGAACCTCAAAATGCGACCTTATTTGGATATAGGGGTTTTGCCGATATAATTAGCTAAGATGAAATCATACTGGACTAGGGTGGGTCCTAAATCCAACGACTGGAGTCCTCATAAGAAGGCCATGTGAACATGCACACAGGGAAGAAGGCCATGGGGAGATGGAGGCAGAGATTGGGGTGATGCAGCCACAAGCCAAGGAACCCCAAGGGTTACCAACAGCCACCAAAACCCGGGAGAGAGGCAAGGAACTGATTCTCCCTCAGGGCCTCCAGAAGGAGCGAATGTTGCCAACACCTTGGTTTTGGACTTCTAGCCTCCAGAACTGGACAGCGTGAACTTTTGTTGTCCTAAGCGACCAAGTTGATGGTTTTTGTTATAACAGCCACAGAAAACTAACACAGAAACCCATGGCGTAGAGGGGGAGCACTGTCAGGGCTGGGGCAGAGGGGGCAGGAGGACCACCAGGGAGGTGGCTGGGGCAGCATCCAGGTGGCAGACACCAGGGCCTGGGTGGGGACAAGTGGGCAGACCCATACATCATGAGTCCTGGAAGCAGAATCAGTGGGACCTGTTCCGAGCATATACTTAGCTCCAGGCCTCGTGAATAGTGAGTGCTCAGCCCACAGAGGCCAAAGTCAACATGCTTGGCTTGCCCGCACTAGCCTGGGCAGGTGGACGAGGGAAGCCACCGCTCATGCACACCCCCAGGTGCCCTACCTGCCGGCATCTTGTGAGATGGTCACCGACACGTCCAAGCCCAGCGTAGTGACCCTCTTACAGACAGCGTCCATGTCGATGATGGAGTCAATGCTTTCCGGGCCGTCCTCCACGCAGCACTGGGAGCCGGGGCAGAAGCGACAGTTGTCCAGCCCCTTGTAGCCCTTGTTATGCCCGCACTTCTCCAGCGTGACCGTGGTCGCCATGCCCGACACCCCCACATGCACCACGAGCTGCAGACAGACGTGCAGGGCTTAAACAGGTTTGCCCGTGAGACTGCGGGTTCCTCCCCACCCACCCACCCAGGCCAAGGAGAGGACAGCATCCTCCCCGGTGCTCTGCCCGGGGTCACATCGTTTCTGGCCCTTGCTGCGGGAATAGACCATCCAGTCACCCCACAGAAAGGTCTGCCCAGGAAACATGCCAGGATGTGCAAAATGCTAGGAGGTCCATTGCAGCTGCATTTATGCAAGCAAATTCCAGAAACCACCTCATTAGCCATTAGCAGGGGATTGGCTAAATAAATCAGGAGCTACTACACAGCTGTTAACATGCTAAAAGCAGTTTTTTTTTTTTTTAAGATTTTATTTATTTATTTGAAACAGAGAGGGGGAGAGAGAGAGAGAGGGAGAGAGAGTGAGCGCATGAGTGGGGGGGAGGGGCAGAAGGAGAGGGAGAAACAGACTTCCGCTGAGCAGGGAGCCTGATGTGGGACTCAATCCCAGGACCCTGGAGTCACGACCTGAGCTGAAGGCAGACGCCTAATCGACTGAGTCTCCCAGGCTCCCCCCCCCAAAGCAGTTCTGTAAGGGAGGATCTTCAAAACATATTGCCAAATACAAAAGACAAGGTATAACCTCCATGAATCTAACCTATGATCAAAGAGGCAATAATCTGTCCGTGATCACTTCAGTGTTTTTTCTAAAAGTGAGGAAAAAAAAAAAACCATGAAAACACCGGCAGGCTCAATAATAGGAGAACAGTTACATTCATTACTAAAAATTGCCTAGCTGTTAAAACAACGTAAGAGAGAGAAGTTATCGAACACTACATCTGAAACTAATGAAGTACTGCAAGTTGGCTAATTGAATTTAAATTTTTAAAAATGAAAAAAAAATAATGTAAGGGAGAATTTTTAATGACTTAGGTAATAAAATTCTCATGATAAAATATTTACAAAAGGCAGGGCACTGCACTGAATACAGTTGAATTCCAACCATTAATTATTTGTGTATATGCTTACACACAGAAAGGGCATTGTAAATGTAAATATTTATATATGTAAACATTTAAAATATGGGCTGAGGAGCATGCTGTCCCATACAACGGGGGTGGGGGGGAGCAGGGGGTGCACATGGCTAGTGATCACTTAAAATGTGGCTGGTATGAATTGAGATGTGTAGTCAGTGAGGAACACACATCAGATTTTGGAGGCTGGGCACTCAAAAAAAAAAGAATATAAAATGTCTCATTAATACCTTTTTTAAGGTTGATTATATGTCGAGATGATAATATTTTATTTTTTTAAGATTTTATTTATTTATTTGAGAGAGAGAGTGAGCAGGAGCGAAAGAGAGAGAGAGAGCACACACAAGTGGGGGAAAGGGTAGAGGGAGAGGGAGAAGCAGGCTCCCCACTGAGGTGGGGCTCGATCCCAGGACCTGAGCTGAAGGCAGACGCTTAACCGACTGAGGCACCCAGGCGCCCAGAGATGATAATATTTTAGATACACAGGATCACATTGAAAATATTATTAAAATTTATTTCACCCAGGAGCACCTGGTCGTGATCCTGGAGTCCCTGGATCGAGTCCCGCATTGGGCTCCCTGCTCAGCAGGGAGTCTGCTTCTCCCTCTCCCGCTCCTCCCTCTTGTGCTCTCTCTCTCTCTCACTCTCTCTCAAATAAAGAAATAAAATCTTTAAAAAAAAAATGTGCCTGGTGGAAAATTTAAAGGGTCCTACGAAATGGCATGATAAGGTCTAGAGGGCCACACTGCTGGAGAATCAAACTCTTTGGAGGTACAAAGTTCATTCATTCACTAACTAGATGCCCCACATCTGGTACTGTGTTATCTGGCGCTCCAAAAACTGAATATTGGGGAATGTGAAAACAAAGCAGCAGCTGTAGTATAATGAGCTGAATGGTGATATTCCCCTCATACCAAAAAAAAAAAAAAAAACCCCAAAAAACAAAAAACAAAACAACAACAACAAAAAACAGCCCCCCAAAACAAAAAACAAACAAACAAAACCACCCCTGTCCACCGCCTGGAAACCGTGACCGAGATCTTATTTGGAAAAAAGGTCTTTTACAGATGTGATTAAGTAAAGGATCGCGTGATGCGATCCCCCTGCACTCTCTGGGTGGGCCCCAAATCCACTGACACGTGTCCTTCAGAGACACATGAAGGAAAGACAGAGACAGGTGGAGAAGTCCATGTGACCACAGACACCGGAGTGACCCGGCCACCAGCCAAGGAACGCGTGGAGCCCGCAGGAGCTGGAGGAGACCAGGGATGCCCCGCGCCCCAGCGGGAGGGGGTGCCGCTCTGACGCCCAGATTGCGGACTGCCGGCCTCCGGGAATGTGAGAATGCATTTCTGCAATTCCGCAGTAGCCACGTGGATTGCTTCAACCGCACTTCAATTTCTCTATGGCGTAGAAATTTTGAAAAACATGTTCATGCTTTAAGGTATTTTTGTTAAAGGCCCAACGGCACGCACAAAGCAGAAGAAAATGCCCTCTGACAGAGCCTTCAGTCACGTCTCACTAACCTTCCAGGTCCCCCTCTACAACGGCACAAATTCCACTTGAGACTAGACAGAAGGGCTCACGAGGAAGGAAGTTTCCACGGGTCGGCCCTGGGAAATCTGCAAGAGCGGGCTAGCGTGGGAAGCTGGGTGGGGCCCCCACAGGCGACCAGTACCTCACCCATCAGAGACGCCAGCCCCGGAGAACTTCCCAGGCAGCTTTCACTCCTGACCCCCTGGAGCTCTCTAAGCCCATTGTTTTGGCAGGGCCACACGGATCATCTGGTGGGACAGTGTGGCTCCAGCTTGTCTGGCCTCCATTCCACCATATCTGGCAATAGCCTGTTCCCTCCCATTCTCATTTTCCCTTTGTGGAACCCCCAAATCCCCCTTCCCCTTCCAGGAAGTTTGGAGAGAGGTGATGCCACTCCCTGGCCACCAGAGTAGGCATGTGACCCAGGCCTCACAAATCAGAGCATGTCTTCCTTCCTCCAATCCCCAGCCATAGTGCTTGGCTCAGGGACTGGCATGGGACCCAAGTGCACCAGTGAGAATCAGCCATGGACTCTGGGAAATTATCAAAAGGAAAGTTGTTCTGCTGAGGGGCTGAGTTGGGAGGGTATCAGTCAGCAGTCATCTATCTTTGCCAAAGCAAAAGCAAAGTGCAAAGCAAAGCGGAAAGGCCAAGAGGGAATGCTGATAGCACTGGGGGAGTGCCTGGATCAAGCTATACCTGAAGCGTACAAACGTTTGTGCTTAAGCTGAGTTAAGGTGTGTTCTGATGGTCACATATAACTAAACATGTCACAACTGATACTGACTGTCCAGTGAGACAGAGCCAGCTTCTGGGAGGTCCCAGATGTTTGCTCTCCTGCCTCACACCCACGGGTAACCCAGGAAAGTGTGGCCCTTTGGGGGACAAGGCCATGGCACTGGCTGAAGCAGGACAAAGCCAAACAAATCATCCGTGTGGGGTGCCCACCTGCAGGTCCTGATGAGGGAGCACCTGCCTTCGCCCCACTCACCTGTGGGCTGTGCTTCTCCCACAGGGCAGGGATGAGCCTCTGGACCGTCTGGTACTCGACCGGAATCTCATACACATGCAGGTCCACGCTGTCACCAAGCCCGAGCTTCTCCAGCTCCTGGAAGGGAGAGGAGGCAGAGTGTTGTGGCATTAGGCAAGGCCTGCAGGGTGAATGTGCTCCCAGTGGACATACTGACCCATCCTCAGAAACCAGGTGGGGCTCCTGACTCAGTGTGCAGAGTGGAAGGTGCATGTGCTGGTCTACCCCAAAGCTCCTCCCTCATCCCCCTTCCCCTCCACCCATCTCAAACTCTCTCTGTATCTCCATGGGCAGCAGCATAATGCCTCGGCCTTTGGAGCTAAGCAGCCCAGTTTGAACGCTGTGTGACCTTGGGCAAGTTACTTATGCTCTCTGAGCCTCAGCTTCCTCATCCATAAAATCAGGATAAAAAAGTACTTAATTCACAAGGTAGCTATAAGAATTAAATGAGGGATGCCTGGGTGGCTCAGTTGGTTAAACATCTGCCTTGGGCTCAGGTCATGATCCCAGCGTCCTGGGATCGAGCCCCACATTGGGCTCCCTGGCTTCTCCCTCTCCTGCTCCCCCCACTTGTGCTCTCTCTCTCTTTCTGTCAAATAAATAAATAAAATCTTTTAAAAAGAAAAGAATTAAATGAACACGTTCACACAAAGAGTTTCAAGCCATGCTTGGCACATAAGTGCTCAAATAATGTCGGCTACCATTACTATTGTTTTTCTGTTGTTACTACACTTTCCCCTTCATTACATCTGTTAAGAACTATTTATAGATTTGGTGCCTGCTACATAGCACGGTCTCAATATATGTTTACAGATGGACCCAACTCCTTCGGGACCCCCTAACCACCTTGAGCATGAGGTGGCTTAGAAACATCATGAATTGGGGGCACCTGGGTGGCTCAGTCATTAAGCGTCTGCCTTTGGCTCAGGTCATGATCCCAGGGTCCTGGGATCGAGCCCCGCATCGGGCTCCCTGCTCCGTGGGAAGCCTGCTTCTCCCTCTCCCACTCCCCCTGCTTGGGTTCCCTCTCTCATTGTGTCTCTCTCTGTCAAATAAATAAATAAAATCCTAAAAAAAAAAAAAAAGAAATATCATGAATTGTGCACAAAATTGGGCTATGGATAACTCCCTGCATTTGCCCTTTTCTGGGGGAAATATCGATGCTTTCTTTCCTTGGATTCTCAACGTGGTCCACCAAGTGTCCACCTCTGCACTCCCTGCAGGTAGAGCCCAGGACCAGGTCGCCTTCCCCAGATGGCCCAAGGCACAGTAGGAACACAGTGGTCCTTCCAGCCCTGGCACCCAGGGGCAGGGAGAGATGTTTAATGATGAAGGTTTTGGCTCAACATGAAACACTGAGTATTTCTCATAGTAAAATTAATACTCCAAATAATGATTATTGGCAAGATTGTCTCCTACCATTCTTCAATCTCATGCACTGGCTTGAAAACGCTACCGCTGGTGGATGTCACGGGGTTCTATGGATGGGTCCCAGGCAGAGCATTTTTTGCATGCACTTCGCCTCACTGAATTAATTCACTTGCAGGTGAGTTCCTGCATCTCCTGAAGTGGCTTCAGGATTTCTTTATCTGGTTGCCTTGACCTTGCTATCCACGCTGTCCCAACTCCGTGTTCATTTGACCAAAGTTGCTGGAGAGTATCCAACACCTGGAAAGGCAGGTCCCTCCTTACAGAAAGATCATTCCAAATTGCGCCCCCCCCCCCCGCCAAGAGGGTGCATCAAGGTCACCTGGGGGGTAGGCGGGACATGATGTATGTGTGTGGGGAGTCTCAAACACCAACACAGGGAACTGGGACCCCATCCCTGTCACCAAGCCCAATGATGTGCAGGATCAGAAAGAGCCCCCCAGGAAATCCCATGGCCAGACAGACGAGGGCAGGGGGCAGACCTGCCCCCCCAAAACACTGGTGCACAGGTGGGCTGCAGACCACTGCTGGGGCAGGTGGTTGGGAGGTGAGGGGGGGTGACATTTTCTGTGAAGTCAATTTCAAGACATTTAAAACACTCTTAAGGGTGGGGCACCTGGGTGGCTCAGTTGGTTAAGTGATTGCCTTCGGCTCAGGTCATGATCCTGGAGTCCCGGCATCGAGTCCCACATCGAGCTCCCTGCTCAGCAGGGAGTCTGCTTCTCCCTCTGACCCTCCCCCTCTCATGCTCTCTCTCTCTCTCTCTCTCTCATTCTCTCTCTCAAATAAATAAATAAAATCTTTAAAAAAAATTCTAAAAAAAATAAATAAAACACACTTAAGAGAAACTTTGTAAATGATTTCGTTTCTCTTACAATTATTTCTCTCAGTCATTAGTATTTTTACTCTTCACGTTCCCTTCTCATTTAAGCCTCACTTTCCTGGACTGTGCAATGGGATCAAGGAGAACATTCTTGAAAGGGTGTGGGGATCTGGAGACGAAGCAGGCAAGGGGGCTCGCCAGTGAAACCCCTGAGAAAGCTTTACATCTGGGATCCCTGTTTCCATTCCCACCGGTTCATAAACACTCACTGGCTTGCTGCATGCCATGCACCCAGAGTGATGGTTTCAAATGGCCACACACAAACACAGAAAGACCACCTTCCGCTTGAGCATTCTTCACAGTAAAGTGAATACTCCGAATATAATTATCAGCAGGGCTGTTTCATAGTATTCCCAGATCTCACTCAGTGGTTTGAAAATGCTACACCGGTGGATATTAGAGCGATCCATGGGTGGGATTTATGGGGTACCCCAAGTTTTGTTTGGCAAATTGATTTGGAGACCCAAGCCCCATGGTCTCCCACCCCCCACTGCCCCAACCTCTTGCCTCCCAAGGCAGAATCTAAAATCATATCACACCCTTCCCCTGCTCCCACTCTGCTGTGCCTCCTGCCACACTCAGAATAAAAATCCTAACTCCCCATCATGGTCCATGAGGCCCTGTGGGAGCGGGACACTGCCAGCTTCCTTGACCTCCTCCTCCTCCTTCATTCCCCCCACCCTTGGCTCACTTCCACCAGCCTCCTCACATGGCCTCCCATACACCAGACTCACACCTGCCTCAGGACCTTTGCATTGGCTGTTCTCCCTGCATGGAACAGTCTTCCCCTTACTTTCCGGTCAGTGGATTCTCTCCTTAGCCTTCATGTCTCAGCCTCCTGAGAAGCACTTCCAGCCGCACAAGACGGTGTCCTTACCATAGCATAGGACATGCACACAGTAGGTGCTTGTGAACATTGGCTGAACAACTGAGCAGCTCAAGCGTGGCCTAGGAACAAATGTAGACCTCAGTGCCCACTTCCCTCAACTATAAATGCGGGTTTGGACTAGCTGCTAGCTGGGACCTCTCTTTTCTTTTCATCCATTCCTACATTCAAAAGTAGCTCCTGGGGTGCCAAGCTGGCTCAGTTGGAAGAGCACGTGACTCGATTTCAAGGTCATGAGTTTGAGCCCCATGTTGGGTGTAGAGATTACTTCAATAAACCTTTTAAAATAAATAAATAAAAGTAACTCCTCACTATTCACAATAATGAAGAGCTAGAGACAGCCCAAGTATCCATCAGTGGATAAAAGTATAAATAAAATGTGGTCTAGCCACACAATGGAATATTATTCAGCCATGAAAAGGAATGAAGCCCTGATTCATGCTACAATGTGGATGAACCATGAGAACAGCGTGCTGAGTGAAAGAAGCCAGACACAAAAGGCCACACAGTGTATGATTTCATGTATATGAAATGTCCAGAACAGCCAAATCCATAGACACAGAAAGTAAATTAGTGGTCGCCGGGGGCTGGAGTGGCTGCTAATGGGGATGGGATTTCCTCTGGGGTGATAGAAATGTTCTGGAACTAGATAGAGGTGGTGGTTGTAAAACATTGTGAACGTATTAAATGCCATTGAATTGTTCATTTTAAAACGGTTACTTTTATGGTATGTAAATCTCATCTCAGTAAACAAAGAAAAGAGAGAAAAAAGTAATTCTTAACTGCATGGATGGTGGAGGGCAGGAGTCAGGGGCATAGCCTCCAGAGCCAGGTGATCACGTTTGTTCCTTCTTTCTACCATTCACTGGCTGGGTGACCTTGGGCAAGTCATTCACCTGCTCTGTGCCTCAGTTTTCTCATCTGTAAATGGGATTAACAGTAGTACCCATGTCAAAGGGAGGAAAAATAAAACAATATACATAAAAGTCATAGTGCCTAAAAATGGCTCAAAAGTTTATAACTTAAACTATATTTTAAAACATGTATGTGCTTCCTTTAAAAAAAAAAAATCAAAGCAATTTTTTTTTTAAAAGATTTTATTTATTTGACAGAGAGACACAGCGAAAGAGGGAACATAAGCAGGGGGAGTGGGAGAGGGAGAAGCAGGCTTCCCACAGAGCAGGGAGCCCGATGCGGGGCTCGATCCCAGGACCCTGGGACCATGACCTGAGCCGAAGGCAGACGCTTAACGACTGAGCCACCCAGGTGCCCCCAAAGCAATTTCTTCTGCCTAAAATGGAGCCTCAGTAATCGGATTTACACGCCCCCTCACCCCCGGTCTGGAACAACTGGGAAAAAATAGACAAAATGTGTAAAATAACACTTTTCAAACCTTGAGGAGTCAACACTGGGGTTCTAGAAAGGGTAAGAAGGCTACAGTTTGCAGAGCTGAGTCCTGGAAAGAAGATAGCTGGGGGGACAGGAAGGGGAGAGCTTGATCAATGCAGATTTCTTTTGAGGGTCTGAGAACTAATGGGCATATATGGGTGCTGAGACCAGGGACGGAGACACGTGAAAGGAGCAGAGGGAACAACCCTCAGAGTTCACAAAGGGTGTAAATACTTGGTGTTCCTACCAACCAGAGTGGAAAAACTTCATAAGGAAGTGGAGAAAAATTAGCCCCACAATAAAGAACTATTCTGGTCCTGCCTTGCAAAACTTAACAGCAAGGCTGGAAAGGATCAAACTATATCCAGCAACTTAATTGTATCCCAGAACAAAGCTCAAGAAGATGCAGAGGAAATTAAAAAGTATCCAGTGGGCCCCCAAGGTGAAATTCACTAGGTCTGGCATTAAAATGAAACTTACCAGACAAGCAAAGAAGCAGAAAATTACAACCCATAATGAGGAGAAATATCAATTACTAGGAACAGGCCCAGAAACAACAGAGATGGTAGAATTAATTAATAGATAGACATTAAAACAGCAAATTTTAAAAATCCATATAGATCAAGTCTGAAGCGCCCCCCCATCCGCAGTCTAGGTCTCATCCCCAGACTTCACAGGTTAAGTACTGTTAACAGCACACACACCCATGCAGACCTATCTCCATCTATGATACATAGATGGAGGGGGAAAACTTTAGAATTTAGAAATGAATCTTCCCCTCTTCCCTAAGAAGAGACCCACCGCGCTTTTTTTTCTCTTAAAAACAAATCCAGGGGCTCCTGGGTGGCTCAGTTGGTTAAACGGCTGACTTTTTTTTTTTTTTAAGATTTTATTTATTTATTTGAGAGAGAGAGAACGAGAGACAGAGAGCAGGAGAGGGAGGAGAGGGAGGAGAGGGAGGAGGGTCAGAGGGAGGAGGGTCAGAGGGAGGAGAAGCAGACTCCCCGCGGAGCAGGGAGCCTGCTTCTCCCTCTTCCTGTGGCTCCCCCTGCTTGTGCTTTCTCTCTTTCTCTCTGACAAATAAATAAATAAAATATTTTAAAAAGGAAGGGAAGGGAAGGGAAGGGAAGCAAGAAGCCATGGTCTGTATTAACTGCCTTCCCTTTGGCTAGCTCCCTGAGCGCAGTCGCTAAAGGCATCCATTGTGCCAACATCAGGCTCTCAGGAGGATAAATGGCTGCTCTTAGGCGTCTGTCACTGAGTCTGGGGTCTGAGCACACTGTTCTCCACAGCCCAGGCTCTCCCCCTTGGAGATTCAGAATTTGGCTCCTTGCCAACCGTACTTCTTCATTCGTTGAAAGCTGGGAACTATCCAGATTCCAGTTTTACATCCTGCAGAACTTTCTGGAATTCCTCTCCCTGCCTTTTTCCCCATCCTGATGGGAAATCTAAAACCTGCAGAGTTGATGCCCTCCACACACCTACAAGTTACAGGAATTTCAAACTCACAACAGCCTGGCCAGGCCCGGATGTGTGAAGGCACCCAGTCTAGGGCCCTTCTCTGTTCCCCGGAATGATTAGTCCTGTCTCTTTGTTAAGATCTTGACATGTGGGGGACACGAGGCTGTACAAACTTTTCAGTTTTCACTTCAAACTTTTCATTTTTCATTCCCCCCCCCCCCCCGAAAGTCATGCACTTGAAGGCAGGGAACACCTTTCTCCAGGCCCAGGGCTGGATGCCCTAGCACTTTCAGCTCTGTTTCCCCTATGGCACTGCTAACATTTACTTAATATTTTCCTCAAATTCATTCACTTATTTTTTTCCCCTTAAATGAGTTTAGCCTCATCCCAAGTGACAATATCCTTGAAGTTATGGGACTTGATGTGCTATTTATATGTGTTTCTTCTAAAACACATTGTACTAAATACATAAGCACCATAATATTACCATGTTTGCCCTACATACAGTGTGCATGTGTGTGTGTGTTCTTTTCATGTATGAAATTCTTCAAAAAACAATTTATGGTACTTCTCTCTTCCTCCAATAAAGTGTTTTTAAGTTATTCCTTTTAAAACTAACTCAAGTGGGCGCCTGGGTGGCTCAGTTGGTTAAGCGACTGCCTTCGGCTCAGGTCATGATCCTGGAGTCCCGGGATCGAGTCC
>NC_058403.1:201493537-201525038 GCF_002201575.2 Neomonachus schauinslandi
AAAAAAAAAAAAACTAACTCAAGTAATTTTTCTGAACATGGTATTTGAACTTTTTGCCTTCAGGCTAAAAACAACAAGAACTATAAGAAAATGCTTAGAGGCGCCTGGGTGGCTTAAGTGTCTGCCTTCGGCTCAGGTCATGATCCCAGGGTTCTGGGATCGAGTCCCATGTCCGGCTCTCTGCTCGGTGGAGAGCCTGCTTCTCCTTCTCCCTCTGCCTGCCACTCCGCCTGCTTGTGCACACTCTCTCTCTCTGTGTCAAATAAATAAATAAAAATCTTTAAAAAAAAAGAAAATGCGGGCGCCTGGGTGGCTCAGTTGGTTAAGCAACTGCCTTCGGCTCAGGTCATGATCCTGGAGTCCCGGGATCGAGTCCCGCATCGGGCTCCCTGCTCAGTGAGGAGCCTGCTTCTCCCTCTGACCCTCCCCCCTCTCATGTACTCTCTCTCATTCTCGCTCTCTCAAATAAATAAATAAAAATCTTTAAAAAAAATAATAAAAAATAAAATAAATAAAAAAAAGAAAATGCTTAATTTAAACAAGTAAGCTCTCTTTTTGGAGAAGCATAGGTTAGCAATTCTGTAATTCCTTTCTGTTCATTCTTGGATTGAGCAAAGGAGTGAGCTGAGAATCATGGGAGCAGGGATTCCCCGCTGTCAGAGGAGAAAGCCCTGAGGGTGGAAATAAAAAACACGGAAGCAAACCAGGTCTTGTTGGATTAGAATTGGAAGTATCTGGGGGTGCCTGGGTGGCTCAGTCAGTTAAGCGTCTGCCTTCAGCTTGGGTCGTGATCTCAGGGTCCTGGGATCAAGTCCCATGTCAGGCTCCCTGCTCGGTGGAAACTGCTTCTCCCTCTGCTTCTGCCTCCCCCTCTCTCTCTCTCTGTCTCTCATAAATAGATAGATAGATAGATAGATAGATAGATAGATAGATAGATAGATAGATAGATAGATAGATAGATAATCTTTGTGGGGGGGGAAGAATTGGAGGTATCTGTGTAAACTCCAGGGTTTTAACACAGAAATGGGTACAGGTAAGGGTGTGTGTGTGTGTGTGTGTGTGTGTTTTCCTCCTCTGCCCACTGACAGAGCTCAGAGGTGATGACATTCCCAGTAGCAGTGAGCACACCCAGCAACCAGCTCCTGGTTTTTAAATGTTGTTATTGAAGACAAGAATGAAGGCTTTTTGTCCAAATTGCTAATTTCAAGGCTGGAGCAGGGAAAGAACGTGGTTGAACGTGGAGTTCCCATAGGACCCATCAGTTCCCCTCCAAGGTATATGTACACCTAAGAGAAATGAAAACCTATGTCCACACAAAAACTTGTATATGAGTGTCCATAGCAGCCTTGTTCACAACAACTAGAAGGTGAAAAGAACCCAAATATCCATCAAAGGATGAATGACGAGTCAAAACGTGCTATGTCCATACGGTGGAATATTATTTGGCCATAAAAAGGAATGAAACTTTGACACACACACACACACACACACACACACACAACAGTATGAATGAAGCTTGAAAACATGATGCTGAGTGAAAGAAGCCAGACATAAAAGGCTACATGTTGTATGATTCCATAGAAAATGTCCAGAACAGACAAATCCATAGACACAGAGAGTAACTTAGTCATTATCAGGCACTAGGGAATAAGAGGAATGGGGAGTGACAGTTAATAGCATGGGATTTCTTCCTGGAGTGATGAAAATGTTCTGGAATTAGATTAGTGGTGATGGTCGTATAATTCTGTGAATATACTAAAAAAAAAAAAAACCCACAAAATTATATATTTCAAAAGGGTGAATTTTATGGTATGTGATTATATTTCAATAGGATTATATCTTGGATTTTTTTAAAAAATGACATGAAGCACCTGACATCCAACAGTCAGGTACAAGTAAGAAAAGAAAAAAGAAAGGGATGCGTGATCAATGCAGTGAAGGGGCCTGGATGGGATCGTGGAACAGAAGAAGGACATTAGTGGGAAAAATCCATGAAACCTGGGGTGCCTGGGTGGCTCAGTCGTTAAGTGTCTGCCTTCGGCTCAGGTCATGATCCCAGGGTCCTGGGATCGAGCCTCTCACAGGCTCTCTGCTCCGCAGGAAGCCTGTTTCTCCCTCTCCCACTCCCCCTGCCTGTGTTCCTGCTCTCGCTAACTCTCTCTCTGTCAAATAAATAAATAAAATCTTTAAAAAAAAATCCATGAAACCTGAATAAAGCCCAGAGTTTAGTTATAGTAATGGAGCAGTGTTGGGTTCTTCATTTTGAGAAATGTAGTAGTTACGTAAGATGTTAACACCAGGGGAAATCAAGTGAGGCATATACAAGAACTCTTTGTATTCTCTTTGTAATCTTTCTAAATTCCTAATTTAATTTCTAAAATTATTCTGAAATAAAGTTGATTTACAAAAAGTGAGCCTAGAAACAAAAAAAGAAAGATGTGCTCAGAGGATGATGGGGATACAGCAAAAGGACACAGGAGCTAGCCTGAAGGGGCTGCCATAAGCCAAGTCTGGGACAATTTGAACATCAAAATAGAGTAAGTGACTGTCACATATTGAGAACTGTAAGTATCCATGAGTCCACACAGATACAAACAGACTCCTAAAAGCAGAAGGTCATAAAAAATGTCAAAGGAAAGATGGAATTAGAAAACCACCATTTGGTAATCATCAACTAAAATACAACTGATTCAGGCAAGACTCACCAGGGGATGCTAAAAGGAGTGGGTGGAAGTCTAAAGAAGTATTTATATGGTTACAAAGTATCATGCTATGAAGTATGTATATGTACAAAGTATCATATTACAGGATACTTTTCAATTCAAAGGGCAAGATAGTAATATTTTAGGAGAGAAATCCACCAGATCTCACCTTTATTTAGGAAGTGATCAAGGTCAACAACACCAGACACAACACTTCAAAATCTGGTGCCTCCTGATACAATGCACCAAGAAGGACACATCACTTCTGTGGGATTCCTGCCCAAACCAACAGCCTCAGTGTAGTCATGAGGAAACATCAAACAAACCACACCAAAAGACACTACGAAGGAGTGAGCAGTTCCCAGCAAACATCATCATGTTTGACACAAAGAAAGACTGAGGAACTTTCCAGATTACAGGGGATTAAAGAGATGGAACAACTGAACACAACATACAATAGGACTTTCTTTATCATTAACAAATTAATGATTAAAGAATAATTTATTAATAATTAATTGATGAGTTATATTAATTAATATATAAATCTATATTAACAAATAAATATTAATAAGGCAGTCGGTAAAATCTGAATAAGGGCTGTAGATTGTACAATTTTATCTATGTTAAATGAGTCTGATTTTAATCATTGTGCTGAGGCTGTGTTTTAGGAAATACACAATGAATTATTTAGGGACCAAGGGGTATCATGTCTGCAATTGACCTTTAAATGACTCAGAACAGGGGCTGGCTCAGTTGGTTAAGCATCTGCCTTTGGCTCAGGTCATGATCCCAGAGCCCTGGGATTGAGCCCCACATCTGGCTCTTTGCTCAGCGGGGAGCCTGCTTCTTCCTCTCTGCCTGCAGCTCCCCTTGCTTGTGCTCTCTCTTTTTCTCTCTCTCTGTCAGATAAATAAAATCTTTTTTATTTATCTGACAGAGAGAGAGACCGCGAGAGCAGGAACACAAGCAGGGGGAATGGGAGAGGGAGAAGCAGGCTTCCTGGCGAGCAGGGAGCCCGATGTGGGGCTCAATCCCAGACCCCGGGATCATGACCTGAGCCGAAGGCAGACTTAACTACTGAGCCACCCAGGTGCCCCCTTTAAAAAAAAGAAATAAAATAAATGACTCAGGACAGGGGCACCTGGCTGGCTCGGTGGGTAGAGCATGTGGCTCTTGATCTTGGGGTCATGAGTTCGAGCCCCATGCTGGGTGTAGAGACTGCTTCAATAAATAAACCTTAACAAATAAATAAATAAATGACTTGGAACGGGCAATTCCTCAAACAATTAAACAACAGAATTATAATATGATCCAGCAATTCCATTTCTGGGTGTATATTCACAAGAATTGAAAGCAGGCTCTTAAAGAAATATTTGTATGCCCGTGTTCACAGTTTATAGTCACTATAGCTAAGATGTGGAAGCCACCCAAGTGTCTATCAATGGATGAATGGATAAGCAAAATGTGGTCTATCCATATGATGGATATTATTCAGTCTTAAAAAAGGAAAGAAATTCTGACCCAGGCTACAACATGGATGAAGCTTGAGGACATTATGCTGATTGAAATCAGCCAGTTGCAAAAGGACAAACACTGTATGGTTCCACAGATAGGAGGTCCCTAGAGTTGAGAAATTCATTACCGACAGAAGACAGAATGGAGGGGTTGGGGCTGAGGGAGGGGAACGGGGAGTTAGTGTTTAATGGGGACTGAGTGTGGGAAGATGGGAAAGTTCTGGAGAGGGATGGTGGTGATGGTTGCATGACAGTGTGAATGTGCTTAATGCTGCCGAACTGTACACTTAAAAATTATTAAGATGGTAAATTTTATGTTATATATATTTTACCACAATAAAATAAAATGATTTAGAAGTCAATTTTTTTTTTTTACATTATACTTATCTACCTAATTTATCCTTAGAGAAAGAGCAAATGTAATATAATGTTAACATTTGGGGAAATCTGGGTAGGAAAGGACTTCTCTGCCCTATTCTTATAACTTGTCAAAATTTTCATTTCACTGGAATGAGAAGAAAGACAGTTGCTTCTTCTCCCCCCAGGGCTGGGAGAAGTCTCCAGGAAAGGCTTTCTCTGGCATGAGGTAAATAATCTCATCTATCTTTACATGCTCTCACCATGACTCCACTCTTTCTGACCCTCCCAACCCCCCACGACTCTAATTCCACCTCCCCCCTTTTATTTTCCTGTGGCCCTGGCAGACCTTTCTGGCAACAGAAAATATGTTAAAAGGCCAGGAATTAAAAGAATCCATCTCCCAGGCTTAAGGACTTAAAAGGATCACCTTTACTTGTTTGGGTCCAGCTGGGGACTTGTCCCTCAGTTGAGCCTACTGTCCACGGGTCAGGACAACCACAAACCCAGGCACTGCACTTGGTGAAACCACCTCTGTGGGCACGGGGGGGAAAAGGATGCTAACTCGATTAGTGACCAACCCAAGAAACCTTCTCTGGGGCACAATAACCACCGACCCCACCCTGTGGTCACCATGACATGTGATGTGCCGGGGGTGCCTGGGTGGCTCAGTTGGTTAAGCGTCTGCCTTTGGCTCAGGTCATGATCCCAGCGTCCTGGGATCGAGTCCCACATCAAGCTCCCTGCTCAGGGAAGCCTGCTTCTCCCCCTCCCTCTGCCTGTCACTCCCCCTGCTTGCTCTCTCTCTCTCTGTCAAATAAATAAAAATCTTAAAAAAAACAAAAAAACAAAAAAACACGTGTGATGTGCCAAGACTGGATGCCTGGCTTGGAACAGCAAACCCTCCCATGGATCCTCTCTGCCTGGCAGAATGGGAAGTCTGCGCTGAGCAACCTCACTTGCCCAGGGCAAGTCAAGGGTTGTCCCCACTGGGTGATGTTTCTTTGAGCATTAGTGGGATGGCCACATGCCCACATCAGTTCTCAGTAGTAGGAAATGAGCTGACATAACCCGGAGGCCAGAGACTGAGTCACCTCCTTTTTCCAACTTTTTTTTTTTTTTTTTTAAGTAGGCTCCACGCCTCATGTGGGGCTCGAACTCACTACTCTGAGATCAAGAGTCACATGCCCTACCGACTAGGCCAGCCAGGTGCCCTGTGAGTCACCTTCTTCTAAACTAAGAAAACTGCCACCATAGGGACACCTGGGTGGCTCAGTGAGTTAAGCGTCTGCCTTTGGCTCAGGTCATGATCCCAGTGTCCTGGGATCGAGCCCTGCGCCAGGCTCCCAGCTCAGCGGGGGGCCTGTTTCTCCCTCTCCTACCCACTCGTACTCTCTCTATCTCTGTCACTCTCTCTATCTCTCTTTCTCTCTCAAATAAAAATTTTAAAATTAAAAAAAAAAAAAGGGTGCCTAGGTGGCTCAGTTGGTTAAACGACTGCCTTTGGCTCAGGTCATGATCCTGGGGTCCTGGGATCAAGTCCCGGGATCGAGTCCCACATCAGGCTCCCTGCTTGGCGGGCAGTGTGCTTCTCCCTCTGGCCCTCCCCCCTCTCATGCTCTATCTCATTCTCTCTCTCAAATAAATAAATAAAATCTTTAAAAAAAAAAAACTGCCACCAAAAATATACCACCACCACCCACCCTGCTCCAACCCTGGCCCACAGCATTCCCACAGTCAGGCATCCACCTGTTCACCAAAGACCCTGAAAGGAGTGTCCTTGTTGGTTCACTATTGAAGCCCCCCAATGCCAATGTGAGTGGGAGGAGGGGGTAAGTAGGGAAAAGAGCCAACTGCCCTTGCCACCACCAATTCAGGCTAGGCGAGAGCTGCCAGCACATGGGGGACACAGAGGCTGTGCCATTCTGTTCATTTGCAGCTTGAGACCAGTCAAAACTCATCTAAGCTGACTGAGGTCAGGACAGCAGCTGCCTCCGGGGCAGGGTGGGGGATGCTGGGGAAGAGATGGGGGGCAAGAGGGAACATAAGAGGTTGATGGAAATGTTCACCATCTTAACTGAAGCAGCAGTGACATGTGTATAAATACTCTTCACTGCAGTGACAGGGGGACTGAAGATCTGTATGTGTCACTTTATGCAAATTACAAGGCAATGGAGGGGAAGGAGCAAGCTATAAAGTTCAGCCGAAGTTATCAGAAGTGGGTGGCCTGTGATCTAGCTAAATTCTTGCCTCTGGGCACTTTCTGTTCCAACAGAGCTGGGCAGTTCTCCTGGGGGAGGAGGGGAGTGGCAGCATCCCCCAAGTCCCACGACGCTGCAGCGAGCGCAGCCACCAAGCACACACCGTGAAAGGAACAGGGCTCATGCACCCCAGACGGCACATTGTCTACACCCCAGTCTACCTGACAAGACCCCGCCGCGAGGCCGCATCTGACCGATTCCCTTGACCCCACAACAAAGACCCCCTTTGTTCCCTGGTTAATATCCTTAGCAGGTCTGTCTAGACTCACTGTGGCAGTAATTGTCCCGTGATGTCACTAGGACCTGTGACCCAGCTCCTCCTCGCTGCGCTTGGGCAGGGAACACTCCAGACGGCCCCAAGCCAAGGGGGTCCCGGCCCTTGACACCCACCTGAGCCTCCTAGGAAGAG
The DNA here is from genome assembly GCF_002201575.2 of Neomonachus schauinslandi. Taxonomy (NCBI): domain Eukaryota; kingdom Metazoa; phylum Chordata; class Mammalia; order Carnivora; family Phocidae; genus Neomonachus; species Neomonachus schauinslandi. The sequence continues at coordinate 201,500,781 of NC_058403.1, forward strand.
AGAGACCTGCAACCAGTGTCCCACATCCACCACCCTAGACCTGGGGGAGACAAGACGCTCCAAAAATGCAGTCCGTCCTGTGGGAGGTGCTTAGGGGCAGGGCCATGCTAGGGAATGATGAAAAGGGGTGCCCTCTGTCCCCCACACTCCCACCTCCCCAGTGTGGCTGGTGGAAAATAGTTCATTCTCCATTAGAGCACAAGTTCACCCAAGGCATGAAGAAAGAAGGTCAGATGAGAGAAAGGGACAGAGGAGGTGGTGGGGACAGGAGAGAGAAGAGAGAGGGAAAGACAGAGACACAGAGAGATGGACAGAGAGAGAGATGGAGACATAAGGGAGAGAGACAGAGAGAGACCCACAGAAAGGCCAAATAAAACTGAAAGAGAGAGACACAAGGGGAGAGAGACAGAGAGGTGAAGAGAGATATGGAGACACAAGGGGAGAGAGGGAGAGACCGGAGGGAGGCTGACAGAGACAGAGAGACAGAGAAGGGGAGAGACAAGAGAAGTTAGCTGGTCCCTGAGAGAGGAGGGGTTCCTTCTACAGGTGACAGCTTGGGCTTCTGAAAAATCTATGGGGACAGGAAGTTAACTGCTGCTCACTCTGGGTAACAAAACTCCCATCTTCAGCTTGAGGTGATCGACATGAACTGCCACATGCAACTCATGTCTGGATCACACCAAGAACACTCGAAGCCATATTTTCGTGAGGCATAGACTGGACGCATCCAATGGGACACCTTTTCATATGCAAGTCTGTTTTATCCAGGTCAACTAAAACACACCAAAGGCAGCTCGCAGCAACCCCACAGACAGATCCTGCAGACACCGTGCTGCGCAGAAGGCACCAGAGCCAAGCGCAACTCCATTGACGCCAAGTTCTAGAACAGGCGACACCCACAGCCGCAGAAAAAAAAGAAAAAGTCAGCAGAGATGTTTACACCTGGGGGGAAATAGCTATGAAGGGCCACAAGGAGCTTCTGTGATGAGAAAGGGGCCGGGAATGTTCTAGATCTTGATCCAGAGCCGGGTGGCACAGAGGTGAACATTCGTAAAATTTCGTGGAGCTACACTGACGCGCTCACTCAGAGTATGTTTGTGCAACTCCAGCTTTTTGTTTTGCTTTGGTTTTAAAGAGGAACAATCACATCTGGGAAGGTTGGTGTCTTCTTTTTATCCATGGAATGGTAGAGAATCCTCTCTTCTTGTTTCACAAGCTTGAGGAAGAAAATGGAAAGTCTTCCAGAGGCGAGGTCTGGCAAGATGGGTGACCAAAATATAAGGGGTATTTCCCTTCCGGCAGCAGGATGAAAAAGCTGCCATCCTCCACCATCCGCATCCCAAAGCTCAGAGGGATTTCCAAAGATTGTTTAATTGATTTTTCTCCTATTTAGATGCAGATCATAGTGTCTGGGGCCCAGGAATTCAGACACACGGCTTTGTGTCCACTCAGCCCCGTGAAGGCTCCTGTCTGAAACTCGCACAAAGCCAGACACACAACGTTTTCAGAAACACGCTGTTTCCTTTTTGTCTGGGGCTCCAGGGAGCGGGTGCAAGGAGCAGAGCCTCCGACACGCTCCCATCTGCAGGGTCCTGGGGACCCCGTCCCTCTGTCCTGCTCACAAAGTGGGGTGAATTTTTTTTTAAAAGAAAAGTAGCCAAGATTTTGAGGTCTCTACTAGGGCTGATATATAAGGTGGGGGGATCCCCAAAACTAGGGCTTGACACACTGAGGTTTCAACTTGGATTTTTTTCCAAATTCAGGGCTCTGGAGTGAAAAGCAGGGGATGCTTTAAATCAAGCAGCTAATGGGCTAGGATTAACATGAGTTTGTCTCCGGTCTCTGCAGATCTGATTTATATAAGGAGAAAACGTTTCTCTCTTTCTCTCTCCCCATTGTTCCCGTCTGTCTCTCCAAATGCCCCATCTGACAAAGAAAGTGGAAGGCTTGCAGGCTGACAACCTGCTCAGGACAGTGGGAAAGACACCCCCCCAATTTGCAGTCTTCTCTGCCCCCGGCTGCTGGGAAGCAACAGTGAGGATCACTATACCCTCTCTACAAGGTTAATACATCCGCCAACATCCCTGCCTGGTCCCCCTAAACCTGGGGGCACTTTTGAGTCACTGCCGCTCCAGTTTCCTGGCTGTGTGAACTCAGATAACTCTCTGGGGGCCTCAGTGGCCTAATCAGGAACGTGGGCACAAGAATGAGTACACCCAACCATGCAAAGTTTGTGAGGCAAATTCAGAGTGCTCGGTGCACAGCAAGCCAACAAATGGAAGTTATATGGGTCACCATTTGGAAAGATGTGGATACCAGACTTATATGTTTTGCAGGAAGCTTCAAGGGAGCCATTCTCTTCGTAGATTCCTTCCTCTCTTTGGTGCCATATATTTCCGGGGGGGGGGGGGGGGGCCCAGCCCTGAGTCTGATTCCTACCCTCCAGATCTGAGTTACCTGGACTGCAATCCAGCTGGCGTTCACGGTGTGTTCTCCAAAAGGGCCAAATCCTGAAAGAGCAAACAGTAAAAGCAGCATGTTAACACCCAGTGACCTTTTTTAGCCTGCCCAGGGTTGGTTTGCTGCCTCCACCTGGCAGGACGGAACAGGGAATTTTGGCAGCTGCCTGCCACCAGGGCCAATGTCAGGGGCCTGGTCCCGCGATCTGGGGTACACCCAGGGCCCTTCAGAGCCCCTCCCCCCCCCACTGCTCTTAACTGCTTTTAACTGTCCTTTCTTGTCTTCACCTTCACCCGACCCTCGTGCCTGGCAAGAGGCCAGTGGCCTCCTTTTGCCCCAGAAAGGGCTGGCCTTTTCCCTTCTCAATTTTTCCACTATCCCTGACCCCATCTATAATTATCTTATTACTGTCTTTGTGCAGGGCCTCTGTGCTCCGTGAATCACCACGAAGTGAGGAATGGCCCTTAAGGGAAAGGTGTGGGTGTCTCCCAGGCCAGACTGTCCAGACACCATCCTGCCAGGCTCCTCCCCACTTCTTGAACTCCAGGCCCCACTTACAAACTGAGGGAGTGGTCTGAGGATGCACTAAGTGTCCTGCATGCACTGTGGCCTTCAGCCTCACTGAATCCTCTTTCAGGCAAGGCTGTTTCTTGGACCCCTTTTACAGGAGCCGGACTAAGGCAAAGACAGGGTGGAAACCGCTGCCTAGGGTCACACAGCAAGAAGGCAGAAGAGCTGGGATTCAAAACCAGACCCATGAGAGTACACAGCTCTTCTATTCTAATCACCCTGTCACCCTGCCTAAAAATGAACATCTCCAAGAGAGCCTGCCCTGGAAGTGTGGGTCACTCCGGCTGGACTGAGGGTCCCAGGTGGTGTCATGGCCCTGGGAGGGATGCTGTGCCTTGGAGGCAGGACCTCTCCACCCCTTCTCTTCTCCTGCATAGACTAAGTAGGAGTCCCAGCTCAGCCACCTAGAAACAGGGTGACCTCTGTAAGCCTCAGTTTCCCCTGTGCAAAACGGAGATGGTACAGATGTAATGAATTCATGCAAGGAAAATGCCCAGTCCGGTGGCTGCCTGCAGAATCCAGCACTGGAGGAGCAAATAACCAGATACAGAAGGGCTGGGGGCGGGGGCCGGGGGGGGGGGGGGGAGTGGCGGCAGCAACTCTCCCCGCAATTACACACACCTGTTAAGTGAGTGCCTTCTTCTACCTTCCTGGGAATTCCAGGATCAGCCTCACCCTCCCGAGGCCAGAAAACACTTGTGTGAACCTTAGCTGGATCTCCCACTCTGACCCCTCCAGACAGCGGGTCAAAATGACCCCCCAACCAGAGGCCTGGCGGAAGTTGATGCCCACGTGGCCCCGAGGCGGAGTCTTCTCGAGGAGGAACAGTTTCAGGGAGTTGGTGACAGCAGGGACGGGCTCACCCATAAACAGCCGGAGGCGGGGGGTGGGGTGGAGATTTTGACCCACACGGTCCTGGTGACAACAGGGAGAGCGGCCGGCCCCCCGAGGTCCCCCGACCTCCACCTGTTCTTGCCTCGGGAGAACAGCCCCCCATTAGCACAGGGCTGGGGGGGCAGTGGCTGGCAGGAGGTTCATTGTCACTGGGGCACTTCCTGCCCGCAAATCGGCCTTTGTCCCCTGGGGCCGTGGGTGGGGACAGGCCCGACCTCGGGAGGGGCAGGGAGAAGTCAAGTCCTGCCCACCGGCCGGTCAGACGCAACAGACAGGTGCCCAGAGGACCACTGTCCTCACCCGGGGAAGGAAGGACGCCCGAGGGGCCTGTTCTACGCGGGGCACTTGACCGGACCCCCACACCCCTGCTTGCCCCGACCCCTGACAGTGCGACCATAGGGGCGCCCCTTCTCCACTTTCTACGTGTTGCGCCGACTGAGCTGGGCGATGACATCTTCCAAACCTGGGAGGACTTCTAGCACCTTCCCCTCCCGGGCCACCGCGCCTCTGCCAACCCTGCCGGCTCTGGAGCCGCCCAACCCGCCCCTGCCCGCGGTCGCTGTCGCCACGGCCGCCATCAGCGTACCCGTCACCACCACCGCCTTCCTGGGTTGCTCCATGGCGGGCTCGGGCTGCGCCTCGGACCCGCTCCTGTCGGGACTGGCGAGTCGGCCGCCGCCCCCGCCGCCAGGACCCCGCGCCGCCCCGCCCCCGGACCCGCCCCCGGACCCGCCCCGGACCCGCCCCCGGCCGGGCCGCTCGGCGTGCGCGCCCCCGGGTCTGAGACGCAGCGTGCGCGCCCCGACCCCGACACTGTCCCGCGGGACGCCGGACTCCCCACCTTCTCCAAGCTCAGTTTCCCCACCTGTAAGATGGGGACAGTTCGTTTCGTACGACGTGGCCGCTTGAACTCAGTGAGTCAGGCGCTCCGACGAGCCGGTCATTTATTCCGCGTGTTCACTGAGCACCCACTGTCTGCCCACTCCTGGGAATTATCTGGCTCCCTCCTCCGCCACCTCCCTGTAAGACCCCGTTATTCACTACATTTTTTAGAGGAAGAACCTGAAGCATGCATGGTTCGTAGGGCCGCTCGACTAGAGCCTCCTGGAGTCAGAGAAGTGGCATGCCTGTGGGCCAGGGAGTTGAGAGGGGAACGGAATAAAGTGAAAACCCAGCACCACAGTAAGGTGTTGCCGAAAAGTCTTCTACAGGCTCCCATGTTGCAAAGAAGGAGGCTGATGTGGCTCCACATACCTCGGCCTCCCCTCTCTCCATCTCCCCAACACTCATCCACTTCTAGCCCCAACAGTCCTTCAAGGGCCTAGTGGAGTCCCACCCCAGGACCTTTGCACTTGCTGTTGCTTCTGCCTGGAGCATGCCCTGCAGGTTATCTGCAAACCGAGCTGCTTCTCTTCCTTCAGAGGTCAGCTGAACTTCACCTCTTCCTAGGGGTTCTACTTCCCCTACCTTCCCCCACCCCACCCCTCACCCTCCTTGAGTAGGTCCATCTCCTTTCCTTGCTTCATCCTCTTTGTAGCAGTGATCACACTCCATTATAGACACTGCTTTTCTGATTTGTTTCCCATTTTTCTGACATAGGGATTAGGACTTCCAGGGCAAGGATGTGTCCCCATTACAGCCATGTCAATGCACCCAATATGTGTCTGGCATACAGTAGGTCACCCACTAATATTGATCAGAGACCAGAATTTCTCCAAATGCAGCCAAAAAAATAAAGCTGAGTTTCTGGCCACATCATCAGAAAACAGGGCTAGACCTTGGACTTGGGTCACTGACATCTCATTCCAAGCAGCCTTGGCCTGGGATTAGCTAGGGTGCCAACTCAAGAGCCATCTGCCTCTGGCCCTGGCCTCGGAATACCCAGGGCAGAGTTCACTGGACTGGCCCGGAGCCCTGGTTTGTGAGCACAAACCAGAGGTCACATACTCAGTGGCTATTTTGGTCTCTGGCAGCTTCAGGTAGAATTCAGAAAATCTGAGAGCTGGCCTGCACCAGCTGTGAGAACAAGACCCAAACCAAGTGGGAGAAGAGAAAAGAACAAAAATCTCACCAAGGATCACGTTTCATAACTCCAATGTGTAATAAGTGTCTGCACATGTTGCTAGAAGCCAGGGTTGTGGAGGGAAACCACATCATTTTCCCTCATCCCACCATACAAAAGGGACGAAGCATATATAACATCCAGAGTCAGTGCTGATGGGAAGAAACTGAGTCACACACTGCTGAGACTGGATGGGAGAAAGGCTCAGATACACAGGTAGCCCAAACTACACTCGGGCCCTGTCTGAGCACATCACTGGGGTTTTCTTTCTTAATCTCACAAAACCCTTCAAGGGAGGACTGTTCTTATCCCATTTTTCAAGTATGGAAACTGAGGCCCAGAGCAGCTCAGTCACTTGTCCCAGGATCACATATGGGAGGGACGGGGATTTGGAGCAGGAGTACATAGGCTTGTCCTTAGGGAGGACAAGCAGCCCCCAAAATATCCCGACTGGCGCTTCCAAGGTCTGTGCTCAAGGATCTGCTTTGCAACAGTGGCAGGATAGATGAAGGAGCAGGGAGAAATAGAGGACACCTTAAAAAAAAAAAAGAAAGCAAGATGGGGGTGCCTGGGTGACTCAATCTTTTAAGCGGCCAACTCTTGATTTTGGCTCAGGTCATGATCTCATGGGCCTGGGATCAAGCCCCACTTAGAACTCCATGCTCAGCAGGGAGTCTGCTTGAGGATTCTCTCTCTTCCTCTCCCTTTGCCTCTCCCCCCACTCACATGCACACTCATTCTCTCTCTTTCTCAAATAAATAAATCTTAAAAACAAAACAAGATGGTTACTTTGGAAAGACAAGTGCAATAAAGGGCTGCTACCACATGGAAAAGCTTGGCAGTTCCTCAAGAATTTCAACAAAGTTACCAGAGGACCAGCAATTCCACTCCTAGGTATAAACCCCAAATAATTGCAAATAGGTGTCAAACAAATACTTGTACGTGAATGTCCATGACACCATTCAGTTGCCAAAAGGTCAGTACAAACAAACAAACGTCCATCAATGGATGAATGGAGAAACAAAATTGGTCCATCCAGGAATGGAATATTACTCAGCCATAAAAAAGAAGGGAGTTCTGATACACGCATGGATGAACCTTGAAAACATCATGCCTACTGAAGGAAGCCAGTTACAAAAGGCCACAGGGTGTAGTATTCCACTTATATGAAACCTCCAGAACAGGGAAGTCCATAGAAACAGAAAGGAGATTAATGGTTGCCAGGGGTTGGGGGAGGAGGGCAGGGAGCGACTGCTCATGGGGATGGTGTTTGCTTTTGGGTGATGAAAATGTTCTGGAACTAGATAGAGGTGATGGTTGTACAACATGGTGAATGTATTTAATGCCAATGAATTGTACACTTTAAAATGGTTTTAGTGGTAAGTTTTATGTTATGTGCATTTTATCAGAAAGAAAGGAAGAAGAAAAGGAAGGAAGGAAGAGAGAGAGAGGGAGGGAGGGAGGAAGGAAGGAAGGAAGGGAGAAAAGAAAAGAAAGAAAAGAAAAGAAAAGAATAGAGGGGCTCCTGGCTGGCTCAGTCGGCAGAGCATGCAACTCTTGATCTCGGGGTCCTAAGCTCAAGCCCCAAGTTTGGTGTAGATTTACTTTAAAAATAAATAAATAAATACAATATTAGAAAAAGAAAAGCCAGCGTGGAAGCATTTATGGAATGAAAAGCAAATGTAAACGTTAGAAAGACAAACACAAATGTGTTTGCAAATGCAGAAAATATCTCAGGAAGGAAAAGCAAGAAATTGATAATACCTTTGGGGAGCAAACCAGGGTGGGGGTGTGTGTGAAAGTGGGGGCGGAGGGGGAACACTACCAATGCTTCTTGTACACAGCACATACATCAACTACAGGGTTCCGCAGCTATCTGAAAGTAGAGCATTTCCGTGAAACCCGTAGTAAGCAGAGATGGCCAAGAAGCCATCAACATTCATTTATATGGAAAAAATTTTGAGCATTCCCAGACCCCCCAAAATAACCTCTCTCAGGCTTTTCTGGTACCTGAGGACACGTCCTGTTAATGGATGCACAAAATAAGTCAAAATAAAACCCAGATGCTCACAGCCACAGTTCAATGCTCTGGCAGCTCGATGCTGGGATGCTGAGGGGAGTTCTCAGAGGAGGACCCTGGCTGCCTCTGTCAGGACTTGCTGAAGAACAAACACTGAAGGCTAGCTTCGCTTTTCACCCTTTTCCTTAGAGCAGAAGTCCCTTCCGATCTCTTTCAGTTAGGGAAAACAGGTACTAATGTGTAGGTATTTTGTGAAATCAAGTGGGATAATGTGAACTTTTGAAATGTTGGGTATACCTGTGCTCAGAAATAAATACAATACAAAAACTTTTGCTTTTAAAAAATGCCACTAGGGACGCCTGGGTGGCTCAGTCAGTTAGGTGTCTGCCTTCGGCTCAGGTCCTGATCCAGGATCCTGGGATCGAGTCCCACATTGGGCTACTTGCTCAGCGGGGATTGTGCTCCCCCCTGATTGTGCTCTCTCTCTCTCTGACAAATAAATAAATAAGATCTTTAAAAACAATGCCACTGGGGCACCTGGGTGGCTCAGTTGGTTAAGCGACTGCCTTCGGCTCAGGTCATGATCCTGGAGTCCCAGGATTGAGTCCCGCATCGGGCTCCCTGCTCGGCAGGGAGTCTGCTTCTCCCTCTGACCCTTCTCCCTCTCATGCTCTCTGTCTCTCATTCTCTCTGTCTCAAATAAATAAATAAAATCTTTAAAAAAAAAAAAAAAAAAACAATGCCACTAGAGTGTTGTTGTTGTTTTTAGGGGGAGAGGGGGCAGAGGGAGAGAGAAAAGCTTAAGCAGGCTCCCTGCCCAGCGCAGAGCCTGATGCCAGGCTCGATCTCACAACCCTGAGATCATGACCTGAGCTGAAATCAAGAGTCAGAACCTTAACTGACTAAGCCACCCAGGTGCCCCAGTGTTTTTTCTTTAATTGCGGTAAAATACACACAACATAAAATTTGCCATTTTTAAGTGTACCGTTCAGTAGTGTTAAAAGAACATTCACGTTGTCATGCAATTAATCTTCAGAACTCTTTTCATCTTGTAAAACTAAAACTCTGTCCCCATTAAATGCTAATTCCCCATCCCCTGTCCCCCAGCCCAGCATTCTACTTTCTGTCTCTATGAATATGGCTACCTTAGGGACCTCATATAAGTAGAATCTACAGTCTTTGTCTTTTTGTGACGGGCTTATTTCAGTTAGCACCGTATCCTCAAGGTTCACCCACGTTAGGGCATGGGTCAGAATTTCCTTCCTGTTTAAGGCTGATAATAAACCATTGTATGAATATACCACATTTAGTTTTTCCATTCATCTGCTCTTGGACACAGGTTGCTTCTCCCTTTTGGCCATTATGAATAGAGCTGCTATGAACATGGGTATACAAATATCTCTTTGAGACCCTGCTTTCAATTCTTTTGGTCACTCAGCTTTTATAACTTCTTATTTTGAAATAGCTTAATAAGACTAATATAAAGTTGAGGGGCGCCTGGGTGGCTCAGTCGTTAAGCATCTGCCTTCAGCTCAGGTCATGATCCCAGGGTCCTGGGATCGAGCCCCGCATGGGGCTTCCTCCTCTGCGGGAAGCCTGCTTCTCCTTCTCCCACTCCCCCTGCTTGTGTTCCTGCTCTTGCTATCTCTCTCTCTGTCAAATAAATAAATAAAATCTTAAAAAAAAAAGACTAATATAAAGTTGAAAAAAATCGCATTTCCATGGTCCCTTAACTCAGCTTCCACCAGTGAAATGGTCTATCTTACTAAATTATTGTCAAACCAGAAATTGACATTGGTACAATGTAATAGACTCAGAAGCCACACCTAGTTTCCCAGAGTTGTTGGAAGAAAAAAAAGTTTCATTTGTAAATAATTGTTTCTTTTAAAATGTTTATTCAAGGGGTGCCTGGGTGGCTCAGTCAGTTAGTTAAACGTGGCCTTTAGCTCAGGTGGTGATCCCAGGGTCCTGGAGTTGAACCCCATGTCAGGATCCCTGCTTAGCAGGAAACCTGCTTCTCCCTCTCCCTCTCCCCCTCCCCCCACTCATGCTCTCTCTCTCTCTCTCTCTGTCTCTTGCTCTCTCTCGAATAAAAAAATAAAATCTTTTAAAAAAATAAATAAAATGTTTATGAGATTTTCTTAGGGAGAGAATGGAAGACAGCAAGTGTGGTGGTTAGAGCCAGTTGGCTTGACTTCAAATGCATGCCCTCAGATGAGTTACTTTCCCATTCCAAGCCTCAGTTTCCTCATCTGTAAAATGGGAATTACAGAGTGCGGGGGTACTGGGAGTACTGAGAGGGAAGGTAAAGTCTAAAATAAGAGTATTAGCATGGATAGCAATGCGGTCATACAGAATAGAGCATCTTTTTTTTTTTTAATAGAATGAGATGTGTGTCTTTCCTTGTTGTTCATAACCTTAGCAGTCTTTTTTTCTTTTTAAGAGTTTATTTATTTGAGAGAGAGAGAAAGAGCGCCCAAGCAGGGGGAGAGGGAGGAGTCTCCCCACAGAGCAGGGAGCCCAACATGGGGCTCGAACCCAGGACCCTGAGGTCATGACCTGAGCCAAAAGCAGCTGCTTAACCGACTGAGCCACCCACGTACCCCTCCCCCCCTTTTTAAACTAGGCTCCATGCTGGACTTGGAGGCTTGAACTCACAAGCCTGAGATCAAGCCTGAGCTGAGATCAAGAGTCAAATGCCACCCAGGTGCCCCATGACCTTAGCAGCCTTGAGGAAGCCTGGCCAGGTGTCCTGTGGGATGCCCCCGATCTGGATCTGTTTGATGTTCTTGTTGTGATTAGAATGGGGCTGTGGGTGTTTGGGGAAGACCACAGAGGTGAGATGCTCCTTTCATCTCATCACATCAGGGGTTCCTGACCTCCCCAACAATTTATCACAGTGGCGTAATCTGGATCACTCTGTGCCGGGGGTGTATGAGTTTCCTGAGGCTGCTGTAACAAGTGACCACAGACTTGGTGGCTTAAAACAACGCAAATTTATTCTCTGAGAGTTCAAGAGGCCAGAAGTACAACATCAAGGTGTCATCAGGGCCACATTCCCTCTGGAGGCTGCAAGGGAGGATCCGTCTTTGTATCTTCCAGGTTCTGTGGGTTCCTTAGCTTATGGTTGCATGGCTCCAACCTCTTGTCTCTGTTTTCTCTGTGTTTCAAATTTCCCTCTGCCTTTCTCTTAGAAGGACATCAGTCATTGGGTTTTGGTTCCAGCCTAAACCCCAGACAATCTCATCTCAGATCCTTGACTTAAATCTGAAAAGACTCTTTTTTTCAAATAAGGTTGCATTCACAGGTTCTGGAGTTAGGACTTGGACATGTCTTTCCGGGCCGGCCATTCAGCCCACTGCGTGTGGTAACTGTCACAAGTCTCCACCACCAAGTCACTATTTCCCCCTTTCTCTACTCTTCTTTGAAAGTGAGTCACTGAGCCCAGCCCACCCTTGGTGATGGTGGTGAGTTTACATATAATTTTTAATGAATGGAAAATATTCTGTCTAGTGGGTGAACCATAGCTTACTCAACAAGTCCACTGCTATTCTTTCTGTTATTTTACAATTGGCAATATTGCTGCAAGGCCTTGGCATAGTGTTTCCCTTCATTTGCAAGACCTCCTTAGTATAAAAGTTCAGAAATGGCTTACTGAGTTGGAGGGCATGACACGTTTACGGACTTTGAGACACAATTGGCAGATAATGCCAATGTTTTCCCCCACTTAAAAGGAAATATATGTCTACCAATTTCACCACGATCTTGAGTCTTACAACCCCCCCCCTTTTTTAGTGGAGGGTAGGGTGTTTTGGTTAATTGGATAGGTACAGGGGCGCCTGGGTGGCTCAGATGGTTGGGCGTCTGCCTTCGGCTCAGGTCATGATCCCAGGGATCTGGGATCGAGTCCCGCATCGGGCTCCCTGCTCGGCAGGGAGTCTGTTTCTCCCTCTGACCCTCCTCCCTCTCGTGCTCTCTCTCTCTGTCTCATTCTCTCTCTCAAATAAATAAATAAAATCTTTAAAAAAAAAATTTGGTAGGTACATTGACCTGCACTCTTGAGGTTTCTGCTGTCAGAAATACAATTTAAAGTGGATTGGAAAAAATAGCATTATTGGTTCAAGGGATAAGGAAAGATGTGGATTTATGAAGCATCAGGTATGGCTGGGTCCAGGATTAAACAGGGCCAAGATTCTGAAGAGACAGCCATGTCTGTACCTGACTCAAATTACTCCAGCTCTGCAGTTTCAGAACCGCCCCAGGGAAGCTCTCTGACTGGTTGAGCCTGGGTCGTGTGTCCATGATGAGAGGGGGGAAGGAACTGGACTGACAGTCACAAACTGGCCCACGCAAACTCTCATATTTTTGTTTCTGCAAGTCAGAGCTGAGAAGGCTTAAGTGTGCAAGCAAGCAATGACAATGTGGCACAAACCAGGTAGTGATGAAAATGAGTGCAAGCTACTAAGGTTCAAAGTAAAGAGAAGGAATGATTAGATTTGGGGGGCAGTCATTGAAGTGCTCTCAGAGCAGCAACGCATTAGTGCACTTTATGCCAATTGCCAGGGACAGAGTCCAAACTCCAAGAGAATTAAGCAATAAAGGACAACTTTTTGGGCTCATATAAGTGGAAAGGCACGCCTTACAGCTTCAGGTATAGCTGGATCCAGGGGCTCACACCATGCCTCCTTTTCCACATAGTAGCTGTGAGTATACGCTGGATTCATCCTGCAGAAAGCTTCATCCAGAAAATCAATCCTAGGCTTTTACTATCTCACTTTTAACAACCTCCTCCAAGAGCGCTCTTCTGCCGCCTCAGTAGCCCTCCCAAGGAAGACCTAATTGGCCTTGGTTGGTCACATGCTCCTCCTTTAACCAATCACTATGGCCAGGGGGATGGCCAACTCTGGCCACGCCTAGGTTGAAAGGGCTGACAAAAACTGCAGTGACGCAGTCTGCCACACGGGGTCACCCAAGCAGAGTTTTCAAGGATGAATAGGAGTTTGCTAATTGGGCAAAAGGAGAAACACTACACATAGAAGTCAAGAAAAGTCAGAAAAGTAGTGTACCAGCAATGATTTTCTTCCTACTTGTGCCACCATGTGGATGTTGAGACAGTTCACTGTACCCTAGTTTCTGTTGTTTATAAATTAAGCAGCCTTCCTGGGTGGGTCAGGCGGTTGGTTAAGCGTCTGCCTTCAGCTCAGATCATGATCCCAGGGTTCTGGGATCCAGCCCCGCATCAGGCTCCCTGCTCGGCAGGGAGTCTGCTTCTCCCTCTCCCTCTGCCTGCTGCTCCCCCTGCTTGTGCTCTCTCTCTCTCTGTCTGTCAAACAAATAAAATCTTTTAAAAAATAAAATAGGGCGCCTGAGTGGCTCAGTTGGTTAAGCGACTGCCTTCGGCTCAGGTCATGATCCTGGAGTCCCGGGATCGAGTCCCGCATCGGGCTCCCTGCTCGGCAGGGAGCCTGCTTCTCCCTCTGACCCTCCCCCCTCTCGTGTGCTCTCTGTCTCTCTCATTCTCTCTGTCTCAAATAAATAAATAAATAAATCTTTAAAAAAATAAAATAAAATAAGCAGCCTTTAGCATTGGCAAACAAGGCTTCGCTGGTCCCTCCAATCCTTCTAACCCAGTTGGCCTATCACTATTTAGCCACCTACCAGTGTCCGGCACACATCCCAGACCTCACCGGCACCCCTAAGAGCAGCCTTAAGCCAATGATAGATGGAACTTGAATAAATACCCCAGCTGCCCTAACCCTAGGTGGGACCACTACAAGATACCAGTTTTTATGCTGTCTCCATGAGATCTCCAGCTGGACTGATCTCCAGTTGCCTACTGTGTTGCCTACTCACTGGCGCCTCCTGCAGGGATCCTTCCCTCCCTTTCTCAGGTCTCCGCCTCCAGTGGGATCTTCTTGGGGTCACCCTCTGAATATACTCTGTGCCCTTGAGTCTTCATCTCAGGGTTGGTTTCTGGGAGCCCGAGGAACCTAAACTAAGACATGAAGGACAGTTGTCAGTTCAGGGCTAGCAGGTGCTTGGCACTTTATGTGGGTTCCACATTTGATCAATCTACACAGTAACCCTGGTTGGTGGAGATGATTCTTCCCGTTTTTAAGGAGGAGGAAAGGGAGAAACATGCCTGAGTCACTCGGCACATTTTTAGCAGAGCTGGGCACCCAGACCCCCCCCCCCCTTCACCAGGTCCTGGAGGGGAAATTTTAGTGTCTAAAACCTTTCTGGTGGGAAGTAGCCGGGCCTGTGGGTTCCCATCTTCTTCCGCCCAGGTCTCTGAGGCCTGATGCAGGGGAATCTTTTATTGAGAAGGTGGACATCAAGGCCTCCCTAAGCCGGCTCCAAGAAGCACAGGGTTTTTTCTGCTGGAAGAACTTGGCCTTGGTCTTTTTTTTTTTTTTTTAATGTTTTATTTATTTATTCATGAGAGGCAGAGAGAGGCAGAGGGAGAAGCAGGCTCCCCGCCTAGCAGGTAGCCCGATGCAGGACTCCATCCCAGGACCCCGGGATCATGACCTGAGCCGAAGGCAGACGCCTAACCATCTTGGCCCTGGTCTTGGTAAGGAAGGCTCTCTAGGTGCCTGGGTGGCTCAGTCTGTTAAGCATCTGCCTTTGGCTTGGGTCATGATCCCAGGATCCTGGGATCGAGCCCCACATCGGGCTCCCTGCTCAGTGGAGAGTCTGCTTCTCCCTCTCCCCCGCGTGTGCTCTCTCGCTTTCTCTCTCTTAAATAAATAAAATCTTTAAAAAATATAAAAAAGAAAAGAAAGGCTCTCAAGCCAATGCTGACACTCAGGAGACCTGGAGAAGGGAAGTCATTGGGGGAAAGCACCTATTGCTTATTTACAGGCTTGAAGGTCAAGGCATGCATGAAAGTCAAGGCAGAGAAGGAACCCTTGATGGTCATCCAATTGGTAATTACTTGATATAGTGGGTTGAGAAGTGTCCCCTAAAAAGATGTTCTAACATAACATAGGTAAGTTCTAACCCCCATACCTGTGAATAGGACCTTTTTTGAAATAAAGTCTTTGCAAATGTAATTAACGATCTCAAGATTATTTTATCCTGGATTTAGGGTGGGCGTAATAAGAGAATGTCCTTATATGAAAAGGAGAGGAAGACGTGAGATAGGGAGACACACAAAGAAAGCTAGGTGAAGACAGTGGCAGAGATTGATATTTCTGGGGGCCAAGGAACTATGAGATTGCTGACAGCCACCAGAAGCTGGGAGAGACATATGGGACAAATTGTCCCTCAGAATCTTCAGAAGGAACCAACCCTGCTGATACCTTGATTTCAGACTCATGAATCAAGTTCTATTGTTTTAAGCCACCCAATTTGTGGTAATTTGTTATGGCAACCCAGGGAAACTAATACATTTGCCAATCTATTTTGCTTATCATCTGTCTGCCCAGTGGGCTCCTAAATCCCAGGAGGGCCAGTTTTGTCTGGTTTGTTCACTGTGTGTATCCAGAAACAGGCACATAGCAGGTGCTCAATAACTATCGCTCGCCTGGGTACTAAGTGCTCCGTTTGTGCTAGACGCTCTTTTTTGTTTTTTTAAAAGATTTTATTTATTTATTTGACAGAGAGAGACACAGCGAGAGAGGGAATACAAGCAGGGGCAGAGGCAGAGCAGGGAGGCTTCCCGCTGAGCAGGGAGCCCAATGCGGGGCCCCATCCCAGGACCCTGGGATCATGACCTGAGCCTAAGGCAGACGCTTAACGACTGAGCCACCCAGGCGCCCTAGACGCTGTTCTAAGTGCTTTTACCTGGCTTAACTCATTTCATCCTCACTACAACCTCGGACAGACACTATCATTAAACCAGTTTTACAAAGGGGGGCACAGGCGGGATTCCAACCTACCAAAAGGCGTGCCCTGGATAAGGATCGACTACAGTAATGAGAATCCGAACTGTAGGGGCCCTAAGAGAGGCATTAGACACAACCCAATAACCACGGAGCCTCAATTTCTTCCTCTGCAAATTGTAGCGATATCCGGCTTTGCCCACAGGGTGGAGCCCAAGAGATCGTCGAGAATTTCACCTGCGCATGCGCCTTTACCCACAAGGCCTCGCACTGGCTCCGCCCCCCTTTTTCAGCACTCACGTCGACACTTTACGGCCCTTTCTCTTACTCTCCAGCGAGAATACGGCCAACCTTGCCCGTGGTGTCTAGCTGATCCCTCCCTACTCCGCGCGGATTGGTTGCTCGTCCCTCGAGCCCTGCGCTGACTGGCTCGTGTCGCTGCCACTTCATTTCAGCCTAGTGGCGCGCGGCAGGGCGGCTACCGGCGGGCGCGTGAGCAGCGGCGGCGGCGGCGGAAGTGGTCGGCGAGCCTGCTCCCCGCCGACAGCATGGTGAGGGCAAGGCGGTGGCAGGTCTCGCCGGGAGGCGGGGAACGCGGCTGCCGAGGGCCCTCGGGGCGGGCGTTGAGGCAGGGGCGATGCGGAGCTAGCATGCAGTCAGGGCCTCGGTTCTGCCCCCCGGCCCCAGACGGGGACACAGGCCGGAGAGGGCAGGGAGGTCTCCCAGAGCATCCAGCCTGTCAGTCTCGGGGGACTTAGAATTGGACGAACGTGTAACCATGTGTCAGCCTACCTGCAGTCTTTCCACCTTGTAGATGGGGAAACTGAGACCTGAGAGAGGGGCCTGCCAAAGGGTCCGGTGAATACCGAAGAGTGAATTCGGGCAGGGGAGTGGCTCCGAGTGCATCCGACCCAATCTAACTTCAGATATTGGAAAAGTGGAGCGACCGAGGGCCGATCTGAGTTCCAAATTAAACCGGTTTTGAGAATTACAGGACTTGCAAGGGCCTTTAGAATGTTAGCACAGTCTTCTGTGTCTCTCATTTTAAGGCTGGAACAGCAGACCCAGAGAGCGGGTTTGTTTTCTCCCTGGATCACACTGGATGTCGTTTCTGGAGAAGGGAGCATTTTGAGCCAGGAGTGGACTTAACTGTATCCTCCCAGTTCAGTGAAGGAGAAATTGAGGCCCTGACGGGAAGCCTCTCCAGCACCATGCTGCTCACAGATCCTGAAAGTTCTGGATTTAGGTCAGAGAGTGCCCCAGCCTTCAATGTTTAGACAGGGAGGTGCATCTGGCTGAGACTCTGGAACTCTTGATCTTGGGGTAGTGAGTTCAAGCCCCTCGTTGCGCCTAGAGCTTACTTAAAAAAAAAAAAAAAGATGGATAGACAGAGAAACAGGACCACACAAATTCAGAGCCAGGCCTCCTAGGAGAGTGCCTGGCCCATCAGCACCAGTTTCTGAGGGTCATTGCATGTTTCTCAGAGCTTAAGGTTAGTGGAGATTTGTACTAAATACTGGCTGGCTGGCGCAGGAAATGAGAGAGGTAATGCGTTCCTCTGCTGGAGGGCAGAGTTGGCCTGAGGGGATGGGCGGAACTGGGAGGTTCCTTCCCCCTTAAGCTCCTTGGAGACAGGGTCTTTTATTTTATCCCTGATACATTCCTAGAGCCTAGAACAGTGCTTGTGCAAAGAACAGACTCTTTTTTTCAGCCTGAAGAATGCTGAGGAAGGGACAAGGCATGACAGACTCCCAGCTCCCCAAGGTCATGATGGGGCAGGAAGCAGGGGTCTGAGGGTGTGTGTGTCGGGGGGAAGGGTCTCCATAACAGCTTCCTGAATTGGGAGCCTCAAGAAGCCATCTGGTCTAGTCTTACATTGGTCTAGACCTGACATCCAGATCCTAGACATTCTGAAAAAGCCCAGACGAAAGGATGCTCTTTCCTGAAGCTTTTGACTTCCCAACTCCAGATGGCCCTGTCTTCTGAACAGTGTCCTAGCCCGTCCCATCTCCCTTGGCACCTTCAAGAACTTCTTCCCCACCAAGTTTTTTAAGTTCTCGGGGAATCTTCCCCTTCCTCTCTCCTTTGTCTCCAGCAGTTTGGGGATGAGGATCTGGAAAATGGCAAGATGTGGACACTGCTCCAGGCCATGCAGCCTTTGAGGACTGTCCCTCCCAATACCACTCTCCCTATCTGAGCCTCTCTTTTTTTATTTTATGTATTTATTTGACAGAGAGCACAAGCAGGGGGAGCGGCAGGCAAAGGGTGAGGGAGAAGCAGGCTCCCCGCTGATCAAGGAGCCCTATGCGGGGCTCCATCCCAAGACCCTGGGATCATGACCTGAGCCAAGGCAAACGCTCAACTGACTGAGCCACCGAGGCGCCCCTGAGCCTCTCCTTTTCTTATCTGTGGGGTGGGGCAGGTATCCCAGCCACGCCATGTGCCTCCCTGGATGGTGTGTGCATTTTCTTGTGTATTTGTTCAGCAAATATTTACTGAGTCCCTCTTGAGTGCCTGGCCCTGAGTTCGGCACCGGACAAAGTCCACACCCTCTGAGTTTTCCAGTCTGGCCAGAGAGACCTAATAAACAAGATAATTAGAGACTGGCTATGTCTTATAATGGAAGCCGCAGGGGGTGGCCCAGGTGGAAATATCACCCCTAGATGAGGTTATTATGAGGGCCTGGCCAAGCGAGGTAAGAGGTGACATGTGAGCAGCCACCAGCCTGAGGAAGGACAGCCCCAGGCGGAGGGAACTGCAGGAACAAAGGTCAGACGGCAGGATTGGGTGTGGCTAGTGAGAAACAAACTGGGCCACTTTGGCTGGAGCTGGCTTGGCCTTGTGACTCGTTGGGGGAGTTAGATCTGCAGGGGAGTGTTGGGAGCAGGTGTTGGTCACTTCTGTGTCTTCTCAGCTGCTTTGTGAATAGGGCGCTGCCCGTGACAGCCAAGGAAGCTGTGGGTTCTCCAGGGCTGTGCTGCCAGTAGCTGGGACAGGGGAGAGGCCAGCACGGGCACAGAAGCTGCGCACACCATAAAAGGACTCCTGTGGGGCCCCTGCTGACAGGCTTCAGCTTACTTTCATGGGCTATCTCAGGATCTTGCCGTGGTGTCCCTGGGAAGGTCCCTCCTGCTCTGGCCACGGGTCCCTCATCTAGAGGGGCCTTGGCTATACCTCTCTGCCTCTCAGTGCTGAATCCATCTTCATTCTTGCCTTCCAGGCCCAACCTTGCTCTGTCCCCTCTCAGGTGATCTGGGAGGAAGACCTGAGTGTGTCATCGCTCTGGTCCACATTCCCATCTTGGACACAAGAAAACAGGCTTGCTCAGGAAAGCCTAAGGCTTCGCCTCAGTAAAAGGTGACAGGCCTATGGCCCAGGTGTGAGTTGGACCCATGGCTCTCTGCCCCTGGGTACCATCGCACAGATGAACTCCAAATGAGAGGGCAGGAGCCGCAGGTTGGCTAAGTCGGGGCCCCAGCCTGCTTGCCTGTCCTCCTTTGAGCAGTCACCCCCTCTCCACATGGCCCCTTCTTCCTTTTTACCAGGAAGCCAGTGCAGGAAGTGGGCTTGGGCCTGGCTTCCTGCCGCCACTGGACCTCCCCTAGGCGGCTCTTCTCAGGAAAGGTTGTGGGATGTGGGAATCCCCCTCAGGCCTTTCCGCGGGAGCCGTCCTGTGGGAGTTGACCATTTCTGGCCTCCAGTCCCCACCACCTAGAGAAGCAGCTGGCCTGCATCGGGAGTGTGAGGGCAGGCCGAGACTCCCCTGCAGCGAGCTTCTGGGGGTCAGGATGACAGAATTCCAAAGCCAGTGCAAGGCGCAGTGAAGCTCCCGTCCTCCCTGAGGCAGTGAGTGTCTCATCTGTGGGACCCTTAGACCAGAACCTTCATTTGCCCTTGCTGGATGGGCTGTCGTTGGATCCTGGACCCAAGCACTGCCACCTGAGTCACCCTCCTGGAGACTGAGAAGCAGGCTCCAGTGTTGTATGGGTCATGATTTGTGTTCCCAAAATGAAAAGAGCTGATTTTTTAATATCTTGAAAGCTGACTGTATGTGGGTGAGTTTTTTAAAAGATTGCATCTCTTATATGCCATTACTTATAGTAACGACAGATTTTTTTTTCTGGAATGTTTTTCCCCCTACCTGATGAATTTTCTCACTGAAAACCCAGCTCAGTTGTAGCCACCCTAGATCAAGGTTGCTACCCAACGGCCTGGCAGAATCCCTCTTGGTCCAGTCAGGGCTGCCCTTTGAGGTGTGGCTCAGCATGAGCTGACTTCCAGCCGATGGGGTCAAGCCAGGCTCTGTCTCTTACTAGCTCTATAGTGCCAGGCAAGTCCCTCAGTCTCTTAAGCCTCAGTATCCCCATCTGTAAAGTGGGTGTGACAATAACTGTGTACGAGGATGAAAAAGAAAGCTGCATCTATTTTAAAAAAATATATATTTATTTATATGAGAGAAAGAGCGAGGGCCCGTGCATGCATGGGGGGGGAGGGGCAAAGGGAGAGGGACAAGCAGACTCCCCACTGAGCACAGAGCCTGACACGGGGCTCAATGCCAAGACTCTGAGGTCACCACCTGAGCCGAAGTCAGATGCTTAACCAACTGAGCCACCCAGGCGCTCTGAATGAGAGAGATACCAGTTGAGCAAAAAAGGCAAGCGGCAGGGCGCCTGGGTGGCTCAGTTGGTTAAGCGACTGCCTTCGGCTCAGGTCATGGTCCTGGAGTCCCTGGATCGAGTCCCGCATCGGGCTCCCTGCTCAGCAGGGAGTCTGCTTCGTCCTCTGACCCTATCCCCTCTCATATGTTCTCTCTCTCTCTCATTCTCCCTCTCTCAAATAAATAAATAAAATCTTTAAAAAAAAAAAAAAGGCAAGCGGCAGAAGGATCCGTGTGCTGTGGCGCTCATGATAAGCTTGGAAAGCTAGGCCCTTTCCTGTCAAGGTGTGAATATAGGCAACATGAGTTGTAAAGAAAGGCCCAGAATGGTCAGCACCAAGACCAGATGACTGCTGCCTCTGAGATTGGGCGCGGGGGAGTATTCCAGGCTTTATTTCCTAAACTGGGAGGCAGGTATGTGTCCTGGGGTTGGGCAGAGTTAGGAGCATGCATTTTCTGTCGGGGGTCAGGGCTGTGTGTTCCTGCACCCCCAGCGCAGTGATGAGCTGGCAGATTTGTGAGATTGGAGTCCCAGCCCTGCCCAGGGGCCGGGGCCCCTCAGTGCTGATCAGACAAGTTATGTGCCTTTGTTTGCCTTCCAGCTTCCCCTGTCGCTGCTGAAGACGGCTCAGAATCATCCCATGGTGAGTACATGCCTGTCAAGGGCAGTGAGTTTCAGCGGGAACCAACCTCAGAACAGGGACAGGGACAGTGGGCAAAGGGTGAGGTGCCTCCAGCCAGACCTGCTTCCTCCCTGCCCACAAGACAGCAGCTTACTCTCTTCTCCCTCCTACGCGTGTCAGGACCTGCTCTTAGTTCTGCTGCTTATAAAAGTAATACAGGCTTATTAAAAATGTCAAACACTGGAGGTACTTAGAAACTAGAAACTCCTCTTCATTACTCTTGCCAACAAAGTAACGATATCTTTGATATATGCTGGTTCAGACTTTTTCTTTTTTTTTTAAGTAAGGTCCATGCCCAACATGGGGCTTGAACTCACAGAGTGAAGATCAAGAGTTGCGTGCTCCACCGACTGAGCCAGCCAGGCACCTTGCACATCCAGGCTTAACATATGTGTAGAAACGCGAATGTGATTTTTTTTTTTTTTTTTTTAAGATTTTATTTATTTATTTGACAGAGAGAATGAGAGACAGAGAGCATGAGAGGGAGGAAGGTCAGAGGGAGAAGCAGACTCCCTGCCGAGCAGGGAGCCCGATGCGGGACTCGATCCCGGGACTCCAGGATCATGACCTGAGCCGAAGGCAGTCGCTTAACCAACTGAGCCACCCAGGCGCCCCGAATGTGATTTTTTAAAAACACAGATGGGATTGGGGTGCTGGGTGGCTCAGTCCGTTAAGCATCTGCCTTCGGCTCAGGTCATGATCCCAGGGTCCTGGGATCAAGCCCTGCATCGGGCTCCTTGCTCAGCAGAGTCTGCTTCTCCCTCTCCCTCTGCCTGCTGTTCCCCCTGCTTATGCTCTCTGTCAAATAAAGAAATAAAAAACCTTGGGGCGCCTGGGTGGCTCAGTCGTTAAGCGTCTGCCTTCGGCTCAGGTCATGATCCCAGGGTCCTGGCATCGAGCCCCACGTCGGGCTCCCTGCTCGGCGGGAAGCCTGCTTCTCCCGCTCCCATTCCCCCTGCTTGTGTTCCCTGTCTCGCTGTGTCTCTCGGTCAAATAAATAAAATCTTTAAAAAAAAAAAAAGAAATAAAAAACCTTAAAAAAACAAAAACAAAAAAAACACAGATAGGACCACATAACACACGTTATTCCCTAAACGACTTTTGCCGTTCATGATACAGTGTGTCGGTACGTTCTGTTCTCTTTCTCTTTCTCTTTTTTATTCAGCTATAATTCACATCCCATACAGTTCAACCTTTTTTTTTTCTTTTGAAGTTCTTACTCTTTTATTTAAGTAATCTCTACACCCAACATGGGGCTTGAATTCACGATCCTGAGATCAAGAGTCGCATGCTCTTCTGACTGAGCCAGCCAGGCGCCTTTACAGTTCAGCCTTTTAATGCATACAACTCAGGGGTATTTAGTACATTCACAGCGTTGTAAACCACCACCTCAATGTAGTTCCAGAACATTCCATCACGCCAGAAGGAAACCCCATTAGCAGTCCCCATCCCCTTTCCTCAGTCCCTGGCAAGTACTAATCTGCTTTTTGTCTCTGTGGATTTGCTTGTCCTAAACATTTCCTGTAAATGGGATCATACGCTGTGTGGCCTTTTGTGTCTGGCTTCTTCAGCTCTGCATGATGTTTTTTGAGGTTCAGCCACATTGTAGCGTGTGTCAGGGCTTCATTCCCGATGGCCCTGGCCATGTGATAGCACACTGTATGGACATACCACATTTTGTGTATCCACTTGTCTGCTGATGGTGGACATTTGGGTTGTTTCTACTTGTCTGTTGGTGAATATTTTGGTCGCAATGATCATTTGTGCACGCTTTTATTTTTCATTTATTTGAGAGAGAGAGCACGCACAAGCAGGGGGAGCGGCAGAGGGAGAGGGAGAAGCAGACTCCCTGCTAAGCAGGGAGGCCAACATGGGGCTCGATCTCTGGATCCTGGGGTCATGACCTGAGCCCAAGGCAGATGCTTAACCGACTGAGCCACCCTGGCGCCCCTGTGCACACATTTTTGCCTGGATGTTTGCCTTTATTTCTGTTGGTCAGATACCTGAGTCGATTCTTTTTTTTAAGTCTCCGCATATCTTCAGAGTGATGGGCTACTTGCTTGTTTTCCCAGAGCACATTAAAATAAATGAGTAATTGTTGGACTGAAAAGGTGTTTCCAGACCACCAAAGCTCACATACGTGCTGTCAGAGAACACCTGCCCCGGGGCACCTGCCTGGACCAACTGAGATGTGCCCTCCTGGCTGTTCTGAGTCAGCGGCCACTGTTACCCTAACCTCGCTGTTTCCTTGAAAGATTTGTAGAGGATTTTTTGGTAGGTTTTTTTGCTTTTGTTTGTTTGCACAAACAAAACCCAGTTTCATCATAGAAGACTACAATGCCCAGCAAAATGTACAGAGGATGCAGAACGTGTCACCTGTAAGATGGGCCACTGGGGGCAGTGGCGGGGGGGGGGGGCAGTACTAGCACCATGTGCTGTGGCCACCGGGTCCCACGAGGTCCCATGTCTGAATGAGGCCCAGGCAGTAGTCACCCAGCTCTTAGGGGTAGGGCTGCCCTTCCCTTGGGGCCCATGGCTGACTTGGGGCCATTTCTCTTTCAGTTGGTGGAACTCAAAAATGGGGAGACATACAATGGGCACCTGGTGAGCTGTGATAACTGGATGAACATTAACCTTCGAGAGGTGATCTGCACATCCAGGGTGAGTGCCCTGCGCCCGAGTCTGCGCCCACTGCCTGGGGGCAGCGAGGCCGCCAAGTTCCCACATGCACCTGGGGCTTACAGAGCCTCAGCATCCTCAGTGGAGTGAAAGCCCCTCCCTGCCCTTGTGGGAGGAATAGGGAGGGGCATAGCTCAGCCAGGTCATCCTACCAGGGTGAGGCTTATGGAAGGGGTGGGGCTTAGGAGGGGTGGGGCCTGAGGGACTGGGAGGGGTGTGGAGGGGGCAGAAGGGCAGGGCTGGGCGTCCCTCGAGTACCCTGGACTTTGCACCTATGGGGATGCTGCCCCATCCCCCACCGCTCATGCCAATCCTAAACAAGAAGGACTTAGGCCTGGGCGCCTGGGTGGCTCAGTTGGTTAAGCGACTGCCTTCGGCTCAGGTCATGATCCTGGAGTCCCTGGATC
>NC_058403.1:201525048-201532438 GCF_002201575.2 Neomonachus schauinslandi
TAAGCGACTGCCTTCGGCTCAGGTCATGATCCTGGAGTCCCTGGATCAAGTCCCGCATCGGGCTCCCTGCTCGGCAGGGAGTCTGCTTCTCCCTCTGACCCTCCCCCCTTTCATGTGCTCTCTCTCATTCTCTCTCTCTCAAATAAAAATCTTTTAATAAATAAATAAATAAATAAATAAAAATAAAAAAAGAAGGACTTAGGCCTGGGGGGCACTTCTGGTTACAGATCCCTAGTGTACAAAACAGGCCTGACCTTCCTTGTCAGCCTCTGCTGCCTTTGGTCCTGGCTGTGGACATCACCGGCCAAGCAGGCCAGGGTGGTGTGGCCATGGGATATCCAGGCCACCAGGGGGCGAGGGCGGCCCTGTGGCCTTGTGGATCAGGAGACTTGTTTACCTCCTGAGGCCTGAAACCAGGAAGTGCAGGGCCAGGAGCACCACTGGGTGGGCCAGGGCTGGGGGACAGTTCTCTAGGGTCACAGGCCTTCCCAGTCCTCAGGATGAGCCACAGAGCAACGAGGATGATGACCTTGGTGAAGGCAGGGCTCCCTCCTGTGAACCTGTGCTGGGGTCGGCTAGGGCTTGCCTTCTGCCTTAATTCCAGTCTCCATCCCCCTGTTGGCAACAGCGTCCTATGTTCTAGGGGAGGAAGGTGTCGGGGGGCCCAGCCAAGATGGGGCTGTCTTGAGCCCATGCGCAGGTGCCCCTGAGGCTTGCCATACCAGAGTACAGCAGAGCCCTAGGCAGCCCATCTTGCCCCTGGTCCGTCCTCCTTGGATGGTTCCTATCCCAACAGGCAGACTGGTAAGTGTGACCGTCTCCCCTCACCTGTGTGGCTCTGTGCCCTGCTTCTTGTGATGGTACATGGTGGGACGTCTTCCACTAGAAACTTCCTCCTGGTTTTCAGGCCGCACTTATGGCGGCGGGGGGTCCAGGCAGCTCCAATATGGCCGTAGCAGCCATTGCCACAGTGTACAGCCGGGCACGTGGCCCGTAGGTCTGTGTCCACCTCTGGGACCTGGAAGCAACCACCAGTTCGCAGAGCAAGGTCAGCCGACCTCCGTAGCCAGCGGAGACTGGACACGTAGCTCCTCCTGGGTAGTCCCCCTCTGTGACCTGCTGGTTGGAAGGAGAGGCTGCTGTGAGGTTCCGTGTCACTTGGGCTGTCTGGCACCCTCACCTGTAAACAGGTGCTAGCAGCCCCTCCCTTGGGCAGCAGGCAGCCTGGGCAGCACTGGAGAGCCAGGGTTGGTTGGAAAGTGGTTAGCTCAGGCTGCTCAGCTCTTGCCATGGAAGGCAGAGTAAGCTCTGGTTCCTGTAGGGAGTGTGCTGGGGCCAGCCTGTCCTTGGCTAAGGGAGAGCCGAGCCCTGAGCAGCCAGCCCCAGCCCTGCGCTTCCACGGAATCATTCTGTTTCTGTCAAGCTGTAATTTTGCATCCCCACAGTCTTGGCCCCTTGCCTGCCCTTCCTGGGAAAGGAGTGCCCCGAGATCTCATGGGGTTCTGTGTGGGTTGGGGGCTTGTGCACATTCCTGGGAAGAGTTGGCCTTTGAATTTTCTCTTTGTCCTGTTGAGTGTCTCCACGGGGCCAGACCAGCGTGACCCAGGCACTGCTGACGAGTGTCATGCATGAGGACTGGGCCTTTCAGGGAGGCTGGGAGCAAGGCCTGTTGGGGGTCAGAGTTAGCCAGACACAGAAAAGTGGGAACAGCATATGCAAAGTGCTGGGGGCAAGAAGCCCACTGTGTGTGTTCCAGAAATTTCCATCTGGAAGGCACGTCATCGAGAGCTGAGCGAGGGCAGCCAGGGTGGGGCTGGATCTCAGGCCCTCGGGAGCCACACTGAGGAGTTTGGACCTTGTCCTTGGGCCAAGAGGGCCGTGATTGGGTTCTAAGCAGGAAAGTGTCTTGGTCTGATTTCTAGGGATGTGGGGAGAGGAGAGGGCTGCCAAGACTTCTGGCTCAGGGCACCAGGGGTGGAGCTGGAGAACTAATCTCAAGGAAGAAGCCCCGGGCTCCTGCCCAAGGGCAGCAGGAGGGGCTGTGGAGGAAGGCCTTGTGCTGGTCACAGGGTACATGGGAGCGGGGGGGTGGGGTGGAGGCAGTTGATGTCCTGGGACCTGCAGGGTTGGCATTGCTCTGGAATCTGTGACTTTGCAAGCCTCCTAATCTCTCTGGCCTTAATTAGCTCCCCTGAAAACTGGCGCCATTGGTCGCTGCCCCTGGCCAGCCCCAGGCTTGCTTCCCCACCCGCCTCCCGCCCTCTTCACAGAGTCTCTATCCCACTTATGTGTGTCCCACACCCACCAGGAGATAAGTGGATGAATGAATGAGTCAGGGCACCCAGAGAGGGTTCCAGAAGGTAGGTTCCAAAAGGCTGGGCGCAGGGGGGTGGAAGAGCTGGGCTGTGGCCGAGCTGTGTGGCAGTGCCCGGTGCAAAGGCCCCCAGGCTCCTCTGGGCTTTGGGCTGCAGGAAACAAGGCTGAGGATGAGGAGGCTAGCTTATGTGTTTCCCTGTCCCTCCCTGGGTAAAGGGGGACCCAGAGTCTGGAGAGAGTCTGCTGGAAGGCAGCCCCCCCACCCCCCATGTCACGTCTGGGACTGAACTCTGCAGGGGTGAGGCCAGGTGCAGGCGGGCTAGGACTGCGGCCCAGGTGGGACCAGGAGCATGAGGGGACAGACGCACCATGGCCCTGGGCACCCGCTCTGCAAGGACCCCGCCCCATCTGAGACTCACCCCTCTGTCTCACAGGACGGGGACAAGTTTTGGCGGATGCCCGAGTGCTACATCCGCGGCAGCACCATCAAGTACCTGCGCATCCCCGATGAGATCATCGACATGGTCAAGGAGGAGGTGGTGGCCAAGGGCCGGGGCCGCGGCGGCCTGCAGCAGCAGAAGCAGCAGAAGGGCCGAGGCATGGGGGGTGCTGGGCGAGGTAGGCCCCTCTCTCCCTCCCCGCCCCCTCCGCCCTTAGCAGGCTAGGCCACAGAGCCTGCCCAGGCCTTGCCCAGGCTGCAGGGTGACTGCAGCACGTGGCAGCCGTCCCGTCCCAGTGTTGACATTCTTGGGTCCTGCCGTCACGGTGCCACAGGCCTGGCTCTGAGCCCCCTCCACAGAGCTGGGGGTTATGACTCACAGGGTTCCTCCGGGGCGGCCGAGGCTGCTCTTTGCTGCCTGCCCCGGCCCCACAGCCCCAACCCAGGAAGCCTGGTGTAGCCCTGGCGGGCCGTGCTGGCTCCCCCACGCCCCTGGGCCCTTCTGCCCAGCAGCAATCCTCGGGGCTCCGGAGGCCTGGCTGCAGCCTGGCAGACCGATGCAGTGCCCGTGCAGACCTGGGGCTTGAGCCCTCGTCCGATGCCCTCCTGTGTCCCCCAGCGGGTGTTCTGGGCATGGTGCGCCACCTCCCTGGCTCGTTTCCCCTCTGCAGAGAGAGTCTGGTGGTCTCCACCTCACCAAGGCTGCTGGCGGGGATCCTGGCTCAGGGCCTGGCACGAGCCCCTTCCCTGCTGTCACTCCTTTTCACAAGGCCGAGTTCATTCCTTTCTGATAGACTCCTCTCACCCTACCCACCCCCACCCCCAGCCACCAAAATTATAAATTTGGCATAAACTTCAATTTGTTGTGCAGTCAGCTGGGTCCTGAGCCTAGAGGCCATCTGCAGACCCTCCCTCCCTCCCCTGACACGCCCCGCTCCTCTTGGAGGGCCCCAGCTTTGTCTCTTCCATCTGGAGGGGCCTTCCGTGTGCCAGGCCCAGGCTCCCCCCGCCCCGGGGGCTCACAGGCAGGGCCAGGAAGGATACAAGAGCCGGCCCTGAGCTGAGGCTCACGTGACAGGAGTGAGCCAGAGGGAGGAGGTTTGGAGGGCACTCCAGGGGAGGACATTGCCAAGGCCTAGGGGCGAGCAGGGCCTTTTCCATACCTGAGGGCCAGGCTCTTCGTGCTGAGGCCACCACTGCTAAGTGAGATGCCCAGAGGAGCAGGGAGGGAGGGAGGAGTGATTAGCTTAGGCCACTCTGAAGAGAGACCGTGGGGCCCTCGGTAGCAGGTGGATATCTCACCCTGTGTGGCAGAGCTGCCCTTGGCAAAGCCGGTCTTGCCCCGGGGGAGGTGAGGTCAGGCAGCCCCTGCAGGGATGGGCCTCCATCCCGACAAGGCCCATTGTGTGTTTGTGGTGGAAGGGGGACTGTGTGCGCCTTTCTGGACCCCATGCCACTGTGGTCCTTCGGGACCTCCCTGGGCAGGGGTGTGTTCTATCCCTTATTACTAAACCTCCCACACAGCTCCTACCTTGGGCTCCATGTAAAATATCTTAGAAGCACAGCTCCATCACTGGCTGGCAGAGGTTACAGGGCAGGGACCTCCCCTGTCCCCACCCCTCAGCCCGACACACAGAATCTCCCAGTTGTTTCTCTCCTGGGCCAATGGATGTGGACAGTGCTGGAGAAAGAGGGAAGCCTGGGTCCTCAGAGCTGGGGGCCTGTGGCCGGCCCCCTGGGCTGAGTCCTGCCCCTATTCTGGGTCTTGCTCCCCTCCTCCTGGAAACCATCTGGCTTTATCCTTCTAATGACTGCCCCCTACCCTGGCCCCAGGCCCTCTCCCAGGAAGCCTTGCCCAAGCCCCAGTGTGACTTAGAGCTGACCTCTGTCCTCCCTGGCATCCCTCATACCCCTTGGGAGCTGGTCTTGTCCCTTGTCAACACTGAGAACTTTCTGGAGCACCACCCTCACGTTCTCAGCTGGGCCTCCAAACCCGGCTCTGCTGCAGCCCCCTCCTCTGTCTCACAGGTGTGTTTGGTGGCCGGGGCCGAGGTGGAATCCCAGGCACAGGCAGAGGTCAGCCGGAAAAGAAGCCGGGCAGACAGGCGGGCAAACAGTGAGCTGCCCCTCCGTCCCCAAGAGACTGAGCCGCCACTGAGCATCTGCTACCACTCCCTGAGGCTGTGTTTCTACTCTCCAGGTCACAAGTGTGTTCAGAACAAAAAGAGGCAGGTGTTGGGGAAGAGCCCCCCTCCCCGCCTGTCATTTTGTGATCCTTTTTACATAAGGTACCCCCCCCTTTTTTTTTAAGCCAGCAGTTCTACAGTTGGATATGTTATTCAGTGTTTTTGGTTTTCTGAAGTCTCCAAGCTGACTTGATTCCTGGAAGATTCTGTGTTTAATGTGTCTTTAAAGCCCTCGCTCTTGTTTTAAGGGCGGGCACTTTCCAAACAGGCTTGTTTTGCATTTTGAGTTGGATTCTCATGTGGTGAACAGACCGGAGGTTTTTATTTTAAGCTGTTTGCACTGAGATTGACAGCCTTGGGAGTTTCCTGAAACACGGACCTCAGGATTGCCTTTTGAAAACAAATACGTATGAACGTATGCCACAGAAGCTGTTCCTGGGACGTTGCTGGGCCCTGCCCCTTTGCCTCCTCTCTCCCTGTTTGTGTTACAAGAATAAAAACAAATACAACTACAAACTGCAAATTCATAATTTTTTTTTGAGTCACTGGGCACATCTAGAGTGTGGTATCCTCAGGAAATCACAGTCCGGTAAGAGAAGTTTCCTTTCGAGGGTTGCTGCCTGTCTCGCCAAGGGGAAGTATTTCAACAGGACACTGGTTCCATGTCCCTTGATTTCCTTTTTAAGAACGATGAGCCTGTTGTCTGGGCAGTGGGAGTGGCCCTCCTGCACTAGGTTTGCCTATAACCCTTGCCCCGTTGTAGAGAGAGTTAGTTGATGGGGGGGGGGGGGCAGTGTGATACCCATTGCAACCCATCCTTGTGGCCAATGTCCTGCCCGCCATCCCTGCTTTGTAAGCACCATTCACACCAGAGTTCACTGAGAAGCTGTGACAAGCGCCTGCCTCAAGGAATGTGCTGGGAAGGCTCTTACCTCCTCCTCTCCAGGTTGGGGCAGCGCCTGTCCACACCGTGGTGATTTGCCTGGCATGTTGAGCCAGCACTTCTACAAAATGTTTCTGTGACATTGTCCGCGGGCTGATTTTCCTTTTTTATTGTGAGGGGAACTCCTGAACGGCCCGGTGCTGGGAGGCAAGATGGGGTGCCAGCCGGCTCCCGTGGGACCGGGTTCTAATTGTCACTGTGTTGAGACCTGTTCGGAGGGGCGATCAGAATAAAAGGTGTTGCCTGAGAGCTCCGCTTGCTGGAGCTGCCAAGTGCTAGCCCAGCGGTCTTGCAGATACCCACATTTAAGACTCAGCCTGCCTCAAGAATGTGCTCTGCCCCTGCCCCCACCCGATCATTGCTTTTCCCTGAGGCACCGCTTGTGGGACCTGCTGCAGCTAGAACGCTTGCCTAGCACTCTGGCACGGGCTGGGACAGCGCGTGGGGTTTGAGTGGGACCAGCCCCAGGCCTGCAGAAATCCCCTCTCGCAGAGATGTGGGCTGCTGGGGTGGGTTGGGGGCTTGGCGACGACGCGCGGGGCAGGAACGAGAAAGGAGGGACCGGCGGGGAGGGAGGGAGCTGGGTTCCCAGCTCCCCTCCCCCATGGCCCTGGACTCAGCGGCCCATAAAAGCCTCTGGGGCCCTGGTCTGGGAGGCTTTGATAAAAGCCGGGGTCAGGTGTCCAGCTCGGCAGCGAAGGGCCAGCCCTTTGGAGGCCCCGCCCCTTCCTGCTTCGGGCGGTTCGGTTTTTCCTCCCTAACTGAGCTCGGCGGGGAGAACGCTTTCGTCCTACCGGCCGGTCGCAGTTCGGGGTCTTGGGCCCCCGCGGCGCCCGCCCTCCCCATGGCTCTGCGCTGGGGCTCAGGCTGCCGCTCGGAGCCTGCGGGAGCCTGCGTGCGTAATCGC
Organism: Neomonachus schauinslandi; assembly: GCF_002201575.2. Classification (NCBI taxonomy): domain Eukaryota; kingdom Metazoa; phylum Chordata; class Mammalia; order Carnivora; family Phocidae; genus Neomonachus; species Neomonachus schauinslandi. The sequence continues at coordinate 201,531,840 of NC_058403.1, forward strand.
GGCTTCCCGCGTGTGTCGCCAGACACGCCGGCCGGCCCTGACCTTTCCAACCAGGCGGCCCGGGCTGGCGGCCCAGTCCCCTCCTCGCCCGCCAGTGACGTGAGCCGCCTCAACAGCCCAGGCCGCTTAAGTGCGGTGGGCTTCCGGAAGGTTCTGTCCTTCTGAGCCGGCTGTCAGGACAGCCCCGTTTTTCAGTCTCCTCCCTGGTTGGTTTCGAGAAACGAGCCTCAGCCCCCTCAACAAGAAAAGAAACCAAAAGCTCCCGGCTAGTTCTTAGACACTGGGCCTCGATCTTTCCGCCCTTCTGGTGGTTGTCGACTGGGGTCTGAGCCCTCATCAGCTGACTGGTGCATGACTCCGGGGCATGCAGGACGTCTAAAACGTAGGTGGTTCCCAGGAACCAGAAACCAGAGACCTCCTACCCCTGGAGTTTGCTCCAACTCCCCTCGGAGCAGAGGTGTGACTTAGCCTGGGGCCCAGGCTCTGCAGGGCTGGCCTTGACGGCCCTAGCCCCCTCTTGCCTGACCTGGGGCCCAGAGCCCATCTGGGGGACACGGAGGCAGCGGGCAACCAGGAGCCCCAGCCCCACTTGGCGGCGG
>NC_058403.1:201532538-201561929 GCF_002201575.2 Neomonachus schauinslandi
GGGGGGGGGGGGGGGGGGGGGGGGGCGGGGGGGCGCCCCGCCCGGGGGGGGGGGGGGGGGGGGGGGGGGGGGGGGGCGAGGGGGGGGGCGTCTGTCTTGCTATCCTGCGTCATCCCTTCCTGCACACATTTCCTCCGATTCCTCCTCCTCGGGGCCTCACCTGCTGCTCCCAGAGCAGCTCTGCCGGGAAGCCCTGCCCTGTGCCCACTGAGCCCACATGGGCATGATGGCAGGTGTCCTCCCCACCCATCCATCTGGACCCCGGGGGCCCATCCTCTCCCGGTATCAGCAATGTGTGTATCTCCAGTTGCTCAGTGCATGCCCTGGTGTCCTCTGCTGTCCCTCTGACGACAAAGGGCCACTTGGCCAGTGAGGGGCATAGGAGATGGGACCTCTGTGGGAGAAGCCGCCCGCCTCAGTGAAGCGGAGAGCTGGCCTGGAGGCAGAGGTACGGGGGCCACAACCCCATCCCAGGTGCTGGAGACTCAGCCTGCATTAGGCAAAGAGCCCCGGCCCAGTGGCCCTTACTTACCTTCCACGGGGTGAGCTAGCAACAAACTAGCCGAATGCATCAGTGTGGAGAAACAGAAAGCGAGAGTGGGAGAAAGAGGCGGTCAGGGCAGGCCGGAGGGTGACTAGCATTCAAGGAAAGGGCTTGAGGAAGGCAAGGGAGCCATCTAGAAGAGCATTTCCGACGAAGAGAACAGCTTGCCCAAGTGCCACGACCCTGCACAGAGTGGTGACAGGAACAAAGTGAGGGGGTAGGAAATGGGGCAGGTGCTGCGGGCCCTGAGCAAATGGGAAGCACAGAAGGTTCTGGAACAGACTGAGACAAGGGTGGAAGCCGGGAGACCAGGAGGAGGTGGGGCTGGGGGCTCAGCCCAGGGTAGAGGTCGAAGAGGAGGCAAGAGAACAGGCAGGGGTGCCTTGAGGGCCTGGGGCAGATAGGCTCATCTTTCTGCAGGAAGCCAGGATGCTGGGATGGGAGCTTTCCAGAGTGGAAGGGGAGGCCTTGCCAAGGGGGGCATGTTCAGACCAAATCCCGAAGGTCAAGAAGCCACTGTCCATGGGAAGAGAGCAGAGGACACGTGGAGGGAACTGCAAGTGAAAAGCCTCCGAGCTTCTGTGGCCTGCTCAGGGAGGGCAGAGACCCAGCATGATCCCAACAACAGCCTCGTGTGTACCAGGCAGCTCCTACCACTCGGGCACAGAGTGGGTGAGCCACCTGCCCCAGGTCACACAGCTCCAGAGCCTCCTCAGAGCTCCTCCCTCTGTAGCCTCCTTGAACTCGGAGGATCCACTTACTTTCTCTGAGTTCAGCTGTGTCAGGTGTAGAATCAGGAGGCAGGAGTCATTTGGGGTGGGGGCAGGCGAGGTCGGCACTGGCTTTAAAGTTTATTCCCCTGACTGTTGCCTCAACTGAGGGTATTGGCCTCCACTTCACAGGGGTTGTTGGGAGGATTACATGGGGGAGGAGGCTTGGTATACAGCAAGTGCTCCATATATACTCGCACACATCTAAGAGTGCTGCTTCGGGGCCCCTGGGTGGCTCAGTCGTTAAGCGTCTGCCTTGGGCTCAGGTCATGATCCCAGGGTCCTGGGATCGAGCCCCGCATCGGGCTCCCTGCTCCGCGGGAAGCCTGCTTCTCCCTCTCCCACTCCCCCTGCTTGTGTTCCCTCTCTCGCTGTGTCTCTCTGTCATATAAATCTTAAAAAAAAAAAAAAAAATAAGAGTGCTGTTTCATTCTTCATTGATCACCTGCAGAGTGTCTGAAACCTCTCCCGGGAATCTCTCCATCTCTATCAGCCTTGAGCTCAGCCTGAGCTGCTCATTGTCTGGGAGGCCCCGGGCAGTGGTGCTACATGCTTGGCCTGCCCTGTGGTCAGTGGCTAGTAGCCACTTTCCTCTGTGCCCCGGAGGCCAGCCTGGATGCCTAGCCCTGGCTGGTGAGCAGTCACCTTGAAGGTCCCCGGTGCTGCCTTAAGAGCCCCCTCCCAGTCTGGGTCCAGCCACCCAGCAGTGACTCACCCTTGCCCGCCCCACCTCCACTGGAACCAGGCACCGAAATAGTCACCCTGCTCACCCTCGGGAGTGGCCGTGGAAATATTTTAGGGCTGCATTCAGCGCCTAAAAATACTCGGCGCATCCTCCTGCATCTTCCCCTCCCTAATTCCCTTTTCTGTTCCTTTGAAAACTGTCCCTGTAAGCACCCCCAGGGCCTGCCCTTCCACACTGTGTCCCTCCAGCATGTTGAGCGTCCCTGGCAAGCAGGACTCAGGGGTGTCCCCAAATGCCCAAGTGCGTGTGGATGACTGGTGAGGTGGCCTCCCTCCCTCCCTCGCACCCTCCCTGTCACCATGGAGAGACTCAGACATGGTTTCCCCAGAACCTTCTGGAAAGACTGTCTTTTCCAAAACCCCCAGAAGACTCAGTTCCTGGGGCACAGTGATGCTGTCCAGGGAGGTCTTCATTACTCAGCAATTTTCCTTAAAAATTCAAAAAAAAATGCCTCGTGCTGTTTGTGTTCATGAGTGGGGTAGAAACAGAACAGGTCCCGCAGCTGGACAGAATCCATTGCCTCTCCTGCTCAGTTGCTGCCGAACCCCACTAGCTTGTAGGTCCTCTTGCCTCCCCGAGGGGGTGCAGACTGACCCTCCAAGGCACCCAAATGTCCTCAACATCATCCCTAACCACCAAACACCTTGACCTTTCCTGTGATGGGAGGAGGTGGGGGGTGGGAGCAAATGGAGTCAGACTGCAGCTCAGCCCACCTGGGGTCTGATCCAGCTTCTCAGTTACCTGAAGCCTCCAGCTCGATGGAACAGCAGGTGTGAAGGCCTGGGGGCGGAGGCACGCTGGGCATCTTGAAGATGCAGTAAGCTGAGCATTATTAACTAAAGAACACATTTTATTCAGATTTTCCTCAGGTTTTACCCAATGTTCTTTTTAAAATGATAATTGAGGGGCGCCTGGGTGGCTCAGTTGTTAAGCGTCTGCCTTCAGCTCGGGTCATGGTCCCAGGGTCCTGGGATCGAGCCCCACGCCGGGCTCCCTGCTCTGGGGGAAGCCTGCTTCTCCCTCTCCCACCCCCTGCTTGTGTTCCCTCTCTCGCTGTCTCTCTCTGTCAAATAAATTAAAATAAATAAATAAATAAACAAATAAATAAAATGATTATTGAGGTAAGATCCACTGACACAAAATTAACCATCTTAAAGTGAACACTTCAGTGGCATTTAATACCTTACAATGTTGTGAAACCAGCACCTCTGTTTAGTTCCAGAACATTTTCACCACCCCAAAAAGAAACCCTGTCCCCATTAGCAGCCACCCTTCACCCTCTCCCCAAGACCCTGAGCAACCACTAATCTGCTTTCTGTCTCTGTGGGTTTGCCTGTTACGGACATTCCATATACATGGGATCCTGCAATAGGTGGCCTGTTTTGTCTGGCTTCGTTCGCTGAGCATGATGCTTTCAAGCTTCATCCATAGTATAGCGTGTGTCTGAGCTTCATTCCTTTTTATGGCTGAGTACTATTCCATTGTACGGCCAGACCATATTTTATGCTTCATCAGCTCGTGGGCATTTGGACTATTTCTAAGGACGTGTTTGTTGAGCACTTACTCTGTACCAGGCACAGTTCTGAGGGCTTAACTCCTCCCCCCAACCCCCTCTATAAAGCCTTACTGTGAACACCATTCCCATTTGCCCATTTCAGAGTGGGCGAAATGAAGGCAGAAAGAGGCAGACAGGCCACCAAAGGAACCACAGGCCATCTCTGAGGTCTTTACACTCTGGAGATGGGGGTAGAGACAGATAATAAGGAAACTAAGAAAGAAACAAGGTAAATGGAGGTGAAAACCTTAAGGGTTTTCCAGATAGGGAGAACAGCATGTGCAAAGGCCCTGAGGTGGGAATGAGCTGGCGTGTTAGAGAAAAAACAGAGAGGCTCATGTGGCTGGAGTAGACAAGTGAGGGGAAGAGAGGAAAGGGGCCACACAGTGGCTTTGGGCCCGGGGTGGGGGTGGGGAAGAGTCTGGGGTGTACTCTGAGATGGAGACAGACACTGAAATAGATAGTGGTAGAGGACAGAGACTGGGAGCAGGAGGGAGAGAAGAGGCCTCAGCTTCTCAAGGCCTGGACCCAAGGGGCCACAGAAGCCTTGCCCTCACCTGCCTCCCCCCAGTCCAGATCCTTTGCTGCTACACTGATTGCTGGAGCAAGGGACAACTCTCCTGTGCTGAGAGCAATGTGAGTGCACAGTAGGTGCTCCTTGAATAATGGGTGGATGGGTAAACAGAGGGATGGCCAGATTCGCGGGTGGGTGGGTAGATGGCTGGATGGCTGGACCTATAAACAGATGAATGGGAAGATGGGTGTCCTGAAGGAGGGAGGGAGACGTGGCACCCAGGTTAGTGTGGATAAAATAGCATCTCCCACCCTCCAGCAGGTGATTGGGTGGGCGGGGGTGGGTGGAAGAATTTATCCAGCTGTCCTGAGGTCTCACCCACCCTTCTCCAGTTTCAGAAAAGGTCCCCAGAGTGGAGGCTGAAGGGTGGGGGTTGGGCAGGGTGCCAGGAGCACTGGGGCGGGCTGGTGGGTACTAGATGCCGCTACCTGCCTCTGCCTCTGAGTCAGCGTCGCCATGACAACGCGGGCCCTGCCGGATGCTCCTCCTGGCACATCCCCCGTCACTGCAGCCGCCATCATGCCTCCTCCAAGGCAGCAGGGGCAGAGGGGGCAGGCTCAAGGACCACGCTGCCCACCGTCCCCCATTCCCCTCAGCCCTGTCTCCCGAGCCATGCCCTCCTTGCAGAGCTTGTAGCCCAACCTGGGGTGGGGGGCTGAGTGAGGGGCCCAGTAGTTGGAGAGCCAGCCGAGGGAGGGGCTCTGGGCTCTGTCTGGGAGGGGGCCAGGGGAGGTCTCAGGAGGTGGGTACTGCCGGTGAAGGAACATCATGGGCAAGTGTTGGGGGTCTGGACGATAGGAGGGGCAGAGCTAGGGGATAACGGATAACGGAGAGCCACAGAGAGTGAGGGGAGGCCAGCATGGCACCCACAGAGGGCAAAAGACGGGTCCCTGTGACTCTGGGCAGCCCCTAGGCGCCCGAGACTCCGCTGGGTCCTCTGGAACATGGGCACTGGTGAGGAGACTGAGGCAGGGAGGGAGTAGTCACAGGTTCCTCCTGGGCTGGCAAGGACTCCAACTACCCCCCCCCCCCCCAGCCCCTGGTGGCCTGGGTGCCCCTGGGATCCTCCTACTCTTACCTTCCCCCCACTCCAGGCCTCCTCCTCGATTCTCCTGCGGCACACCATGTGCTCCTACCTTGGGGCCTTGGCTTGTGCTATTCCAGCTCTCAGGAATTTCCCCTTCCCTGGTGCCCCCTCATGGTGCCCCCTGTGTCTGCGGGTGTCACTGGCCCTCTGTACATCCCCCCAAGATTCCTTCATAGCTCCTGCCATGGCTTGATGTTAGATTACCTATTTTTCCACCCCAAGAATGTTGGGTACCTCTCAGATCTTCAGTTGGCCCAGCCCCACCACAGCAGTGGTCGGTGTGTGGAGGGAAGGGCCCGGGAGTGACAGTGTCTGGGCCCTCTCCACCTGACCCAGAGCTATAGGCACGGGGTGGGGACTTGGGGTGACCTACAGCTCCCCGGTCAGGGTTGACCCTCAGTTCAGGCAACAAGGCCCCATCAGAGGTCAGTGCAAACCTGTCCAGGGCCAGGGGCCAGTGCCAGGGAGCTGGGCCTGGGGGCCTCCAGCTCCTGAGGTGGCCTGTGAGCCCCCCATCACCACACATACTCATGGTTCTCAGGGCCACCTTGTCCCCACCAGTCCCAAGGGTGCTGCCCTGGGAGACTGTCACTGTGTTCCTTGTAGATATATATAGGGTCACCTTTTCTTCATCCAAGGAGACCAAAGATGAGTTAGTTCTAGTCCCCAGTCAAGGACCGAGAATCCCATTGAGAATACTCTCATGTCTCTCTCTCTCCGTCTCCCTGCTGTGTCTTGCTTTCTCCAGCTGGTGTCTCTTAACTCCTTTGTCTCACGCTCTGTGGGTCTCTGGCTGTTTCTTGCTCCACCAGACTCTCCCTCCCTCAGTCCCCGCTCTCTCTCCCTCCATCTCCGTTTGCCTTTCTCCCCGATCTCCCTTTGCTCTATTTCTACGCTCTGGCCCTCCTCTCTGGAGGCCCGGATTAATCGGATCTTGCCTAGAACCTCGGGGCTGGCCCTTGGCCTCGACCTACCCGTCCATCAAATGGGCTTGACCTAGGGCCCCGAGGCAGGGACGGAGAGGAGTTGAGCGGGCTGGCACTTCCCCTCCCCGGCTCCGGGGAGCCCTCCAAGGGCCCGGCGGGAAGGGGTTAACTGCAAGCCGCCCCCCTCCCCCCAGCTCTGCATTTAATTAGCGGCCCCGCAGGGGCGCGGGAGCTGGGCCAGTGGGGGGGAAGGGAGGGAGAAAGAAGGCGAGGGGATAGGGAGAGTGGAGGGGTTAGAAATGGAGGGAGGGGGACGAGAGGGGGCGGAGGTAGGGAGGACAAAAGGGGGACCGGGAGCCAGCTGTGGATTCGAATCCCGCCTCGCTTGTGTCCCCCACTCGTACCTCTCCCCCTAGACTGTCTCCCCCGCCCCTCGGCACGGGAATCCCCTCCCACTCCACCCCTTCCCGAAGGCCCAGCAGTGAGACCGCAGTTAAATGTCAGCTTTCCTTTATTGGTCCGTTTGAGGAAACTGAGGCCCACAAAGATGGGGTGTCTTGCCAGGGCACAGCTCTGGGACGCCCGGCGCTTAACTGGGCGGTTTTGTAGGGATTTGTCTACGTGCCGGAAAACAAAACAAAACACAACACCAGTTCGTCGCAGTCGCAGCCGTGGGACCCTGGGGCTATCACGGCGGCGTAGGCCGGCGCAAGCGAACGACTGGGAGAGGGCGACGGTGTGGGACATCAGCGGCCCGGGGACCTGGAGCCCTACGGCCCAGCTTCAGTCTCGGCTAGGCCACTCGCCTCTCCGTGCCTCAGTTTCCCCTCTGCGCAGCGTCGGCACTGCCGGAGGGCCGACCCTGCCCACCACCACACCCACGACTTCCAGCGCGGCGTGGGGCACGGGCCGGACGCCCGAGTCTACGCGGCCCCGCCTCGCCTTGACGTCGGCGCTGACGCCACCCGCCCCCCTCGCCACCGGGTCTGGCCGCAGCGCGGGGTTAACTCTGCGGCTGCTGCCGGCCGCGCCGAGGCGCTCCAGATCCTTCCCCCACCCCCGCCGGAGGGGGGGGCCAGGCCGGGGGGTGGGGGAACGACGAGGGCAGGTCCTGGGCAAGCCCGGCAGCCCGGCGAGGCGGGAGGTCCCGACCAGCCTCCAGGCCTTCGCCTGCGCCGTTTCCCGCCGCCTGGAATGCGCCTCCCGCCCGGGTCCAAGTCCGCGTTTACGGCGACATCTCTCCCCCGGGCCCGGCCCTGACCCCTCCGGGCCTGGGAGTGTCCTATTCGGGCCTGGTCTCCTCGGGCCTGGGGCGGGGTCCTCTCACCCAGCAATCCATTGTTTCAAGGTCGAGTTTCTTCCCCCCATTTTTCAGATGAGAACCATCGAAACCCAGAGAACTTAGAGCGGTCACCCAACGAGGGGCCCAGCTCTTGGAGCTCCCAGCCCCCCTCCTGTCGCCCCCCTCGCGGCGGAGGAGGGGACCCTGCAGGCCCCGCCCTGCCCCAGGGGAAGTGAGAATGGGGGGCCCTCCCCCGCACCCTCACCACTTCCTCCCGAGGAGAGGCGGTGGCGAAGGAAGGGGGGAAGCGGGCGGGCGAGGGAGTTCACGGTGGCGGCCTCAGTTTCCGAGTGTTGGGGGGGGGCGTTCTCTGCCTCCTCACGCACGGGAGACGCAAGACTGGTGTTTCTGTGTCTCGCGTGCCGGGAGGCCCCCCAAACCTGCTCTTAACTTGGAGCCCCTTCCTATTCTACTGGGACTCCGCCTGCTCCTCCCCGCTCCGGAGGCCCAGCCACCACCGCTTCCCTGCTCTTGTCGGCTGCCTGCCTGCCTCGCCCCCATTCGATCTACTCCCCCACTGGGGCCCTGGCTCCTTTACTCGGCCCTCTGTCCTGCAGCTCACAATGATCGCGGTCACCTGTATTCCAATCTGCCCTCTGAAAATGGGGGGCATGGAGCCATGCTTTGCTCAGAGCCTCAGTTTGTCCCTCTGACAAATGTGGACAGATGTCCCTCTTAGCAGTGCTGGCGTGGGGATATTAAGGAAAAATGTGGGGAGTGGGTTTCCCATCTTGGCGGCATGGATGCATCCTCTCATCCATTAATTCACTCATCCACGCATTACTTCGCCAAATCATCCATTACATCATCCACGCATTAATTCATTTACTTATTTAATTGATACTTATTAATTCACACATTCTCCCCATCCCCAATCCCTGGGCAGCCTGGGCAGGACGTCAGGGGCCCATTGCAGAAGGCTGTCAGGGGCCACAGGACTGTGGGTGGGGACAGCCCCAAGGTCTTGAAGGAGGAAGCAGAAGCTTCTACTTAACTGAACCAACCTGAAGTCTCCCCAGAGAGGCCCTGCAGGTTCCCATCCCCAAGGAGCTGCTACCTGCCACCACCACCACCACCGTCATTTGTCCCTGAAAATGGGTCAGTAAACTCAAAGGCCCTGGGAGGATGCTGGTAGATGCAGGCAAAACCCACGCGTTGTAGGTGCTCACTGCCAAGGCCTGGCACATTATTGAGCACCTACTGTGTGCGGAGGTGCTCAGGGACAAAAACACCAAGTGGATCCCTGTGGCCCCTCCTACACCCTTCCTGGCTTGCCTTGGGGCTTCCCTGCCTTTAATGCTTTCTGGATATTTGGACATTCCCGCTCTGGGCCTGGCCCAGAGTGTCCCTGAGGAAGGAATTCCTGGGTTTTGCTCTCATTTCATCGTTTTTCAGTTTCTTTCTATTTATGGCAAGAGAAACTGGTTTTCCATTCTTGGTGGTGACATGAAGTTTCCCTTTTGAAATACATTTACTGAAGTAAAAACAGAAAAGGGGGTCGATCTAAAGGAGAAATAGTTGACATCAGCCTAAAGCGTACTTCTTCATTTATGGTGGGTATTTTCTGTCTCGTTTGGGAGTATCAGCTCAGTGGGTGATGAGGGATGGTGGAAAACGCTGGCCCGACACACAGGGCGGGGCACACAGTAGGTGCTCAATAGAGGGTGGTGGAATGGCTGAATGATGCTGCTGGAGGTTGGCCGAAACAAAAACAAAACCAAAGCAAATCAGCTTCTGAAGTCGGTTTAGCAAAGTCGAACTCACCACCCTCCGACCCCCAAACCTTCGGGTTTCCCCAAGTCTGCCTGGGAAAGGGCCTAACGTGGGCCTGGGTATACAGCAAATGCACATTAAACGTTCGCTGGATGAGCGCAGGAATCTTGCTCATCCTGCGGAGCGGGGAAGGTGGTGTGAGAAGTTGTTTTCTCCTGTGCGCGGGCGCCCTTCTGGGCTCACTCTAGCCGATCAATCAACGAACACGGCGCTGAGAGGCTCTTCTGGGGCCTGCGGGAGGTTGGGGACACTGCAGCCTCCGGGTGCAGCCAACAGGGCCACCGGTCAGAAAGCGGGCTCGGTCTGTCTGGTTCCATCGGTGCTGAAGGAAGCTGACCACGCGTCAGTTTCCTCGTCCGTAAAATGGTCTTACGAGACGGGAAAGCGCCAGTGCCAGCCCGGAGGACTGGGTGTGGGTCCCCTCCCTGCGGCCGGCCAAGCACCTGCATAGGACGGGGGCGGTGACTGGTTCCCGCTCGCGGCGAGGGCGGAAGCGGGGCAGGAGGGGAGGGGAGGGGCCATCGCCCTGGCCGGTAACCTGATCCTTAGGAATGCGCGGAGGCCAGACGCGCCCCCCGCCCCAGGCCGGCGCCCCTCCCCCGGCCCGCTGGCGGAATCCCGCCACCCGGGTCCCCGCAAGCCCCACCCCCAGAGGACGTTCCCCATCAGCCCTGCTCAGGCCCGCATCCCCCGCATATTTTTATCATTTTTGAAAGATTTTATTTGTTTGACAGAGACGCAGCGAGAGAGGGAACACAAGCACGGGGAGAGGGAGAAGCAGGCTTCTCGCCCAGCAAGGAGCTCGGTGCGGGGCTCGATCCCAGGACCCTGGGATCAGTACCTGAGCCAAAGGCAGATGCTTAACGACTGAGCCCCACTGGTTGCTTTAAACAGGAAGGGTAATCTCAACGCTCTAGAGAGAGGCCCTAGAGGGGCGGAGATTCGAACCCGGGCTGGGAGAGGGGTGGGGTGGGGGGTTCGTTTTAGCTTTCCTTCGGAACCTAGGGTAGGGTTGGGGACCGGGCTGAGTTTTCCTTCGGCCTGGACTGTGTGACCCTGGGGCAGGTCCCGCACTCTCCCTGGACGCTGCTGTGGAAAGTAAGATAATGTCCTGAGACTCGTGGACCTGCTGGGACAGTAAGGGCGGAAAAATCAGGGTCTAGCCTGAGCCTTGTTATCAACTTCTCCCTCAATTTCATCTTCCAGGGCCACTGCCACTACAGGGGACATGTGATACCACCCAGGCTCCCATGGAAGCCTGCTTTCCTTCTCTCCCTCTGGCTTTTCCTGGCTCACCCAATCCAGCCCCACCGGCTCTCTCCATCAAAGTGGCCAGCTGGGGTCTGCCCCAGGGCTTTTGCATTTGCTGTTCCCACTGTCTGGGATGTTTGGCCTTCAAATTATCTCCAGCTCCGGGCACCTGGGTGGCTCAGTTGGTTGAGCGACTGCCTTCGGCTCGGGTCATGATCCTGGAGTCCCGGGATTGAGTCCCGCATCGGGCTCTCTGCTCGGCAGGGAGTCTGCTTCTCCTTCTGACCCTCCCCCATCTCATGCTCTCTCTCTATCTCATTCTCTCTCTCAAATAAATAAATAAATAAATAAATAAAATCTTAAAAAAAAAATTATCTCCAGCTCCTCCTTCATTCAGCATCACCTCCTGGGGTGCCCCACCCCAATTACCCAACTCTAAAACATACCCCCCACCCATGGAGGGGGCTCCATTCTCCTTGAAGTTGTGTTTGACAGGTTCTTTCTTCAGACCGTGCGCTGGAAAGGTGAGGGTGTTTGTGTCATTCACGTGTGTCCCCATCACTTGGCTCAAAGTAGGTGCTCAGACAGTGTGTAGGGAATGAAGGAATGAATGAGAGAATGGGAGTTGTCCCTAGTTCACTGCGTATGATTGGTTGGTGGATTCAGGGCTCCCCTTGACCTGCCTGACTAGGTGGGGATAGGGTTGGTCCAAATGGAAGAGCAGGACTGGAGTGTCCTGGAGGGCTGCCTGGCTAGGATGAAGGAGAAGGTAGGGAAAATCGTTGGGTCAGAGGGAACAGCAAGTGCACAGCAGTGGAGACTGAAGGATCCAGGCCTTGAAAAGTGGAGCTGGCAAGGGGCCAAGACAGGTCCTCTCTATCCAGCCTCAAGGACCCTCCCCTCCCCCATGTGGGGCCGAGAGAGCCCAACAAAGATGGTGGGCAGGCTCAGGCAGATGGTGGGGGGACTCCTTGGGCGTCAGGTTAGGGAAGGCTTCTGGAGGAGGAGACATTGGGTTTTGAAGCATGAGTAGGAACTTGCCTGGAGGATAAGGAAGGGCACTCCAGGCTGAGGGAACTCCAGACCAAATAACCATACACAGTTAAGGGTGGCCTAATAATAATAATAAGATAAAATACTCATAGAAAACACTGAGTTCTTACTATTTTTTCAAATCCAATACAAATCACAATACTCAAGGCACCTCGCCAGCTTAGTCAGTAGAGCATGCGACTCTTGAATCTCAGGGTCGTGAGTTCTAGCCCCATGATGGGGTAGAGTTTACTTACTTAAATAAATAAATAAATAAATAAATAAATAAATAAAACAAAAATCACAAGACTCCATGAGGTGGGTGAGATTATTCACTCCATTTTCATGAGGAGGAAATGGAGACTCAGAGAGGTAACAGGCCTTGGGCTCCTTGTGCCTCCATTTCCCAAAGCCTGTTTGCTGGTCAGTCTTTCAGCTCAGGCAGGTTCTGCCCATAGTTCACCAGACCATTCATCCACTTGTCAAGGTTAAGGCCCAAGGTCAGGGTGGAGGCTCCCTAGGCCACCCACTCACGTCCTGCCTTGGGGAGAAGCATGGCCCCATTTCCTCCAATTTAGCCCCATTGCATAGGCCCAGAGAGGAGTCTCAGAGCAAGGCTAGCAACAGGCTGGGGGCTGCATCCCCTCCCATTAGGGGTCCCTTTGCCCAGGTTGGGACCTGGGAGGGCATGTCTGGAGGACTCAGAAACCTACATGCCTAGAAACGTACGCAAGTGGACACATAAGTACCCACCAGTATACATATATGTATATACATACAAGCACAGAGATACATACAGGCAGACAGATCTATATGCATGGACTCACACAGGCACATAGACCCCCACCCTCATGCGTGAACACACCTGGGCACAGGGATCCATGCATGAATACACACGGGCACAAACAGACATTTGTGTGTACATAGACACACCCTGGGTCATTACCTACCAGGCCACACCTCTTGCTCATGGTGAGTTTCCTTCCTAGCCTTTTTGCTCCAGAGCCCAGTTAGGGGCAGGGCCCGGTGAGGCAGGGAGGCAGAAGACTGGGGGTTGGGGGCTGGGAATGTTCATGCCCACAGGCAAATCAGACAAACCGAGGCCAGAAACTGCCACAGCAACCAGGCCAGGCAGCGTTCTCCTTTAACACTGAGACAGGTGCTGTACTGGATGTTGGAGACCCAGCAGGTTCAGGATACACGAGGTCCCTGCCCTCCAGGAACTTTGGGTCCACCCTGTCATTCTGAGTGCTTCCAAGGCTATAATGGAAATAAGGTGAGTGGGAGGAGCCTCTCCGAGGATACAAGTTTGCACTGGGGAAGGGAGCATCACACAGAGGGCAAAGCATATGCAAAGACCCTGAGGCAGCAATGGGCTGAGAGGCCAAGGCTCAGAGAAGGTGAAAGGTTAGAGGGGGGTCAGTGGAAGAAGGGTGCTTGGCCTCCACCATCTGGCTGAGAAATTGGCTCCATTCTGAGTGTGGCAGGAGCCACGGAGGGGTTGTGTGAAGGGGCTGTCAGCCAGGCCCAGATGTCCCAAGAGTCCTTAGGGAGTGCTGGATAGGTTGTTCCCTCCTTCCTCCCTCATATCCCATCTCCAGCCAGCCTTTAGGGAGGCCCATTGAGCATTGACAATAACAAAACAGTATTAAATAGTTAACAATTACCAGCTGGGATTCCTGCCTTAACAATTGGGAAGGGGAGGGCGGCTAAGGAGGAAACTGTGGGGGCCTATAGTCAACCACCCTCACCTCAGGACCCACAGCAGACCCTGGCAGATGCAGAGTAAAAATGTAGGCGGCTGCCCAGGAGCAGGAGGCCAGGGTTCTACCAGGTGAATAAAAGGTCTATGGCCTGGTCACACCTTGCTGAGCCTCAGTTTCCCGTCTGTAAAGCCAGTTAGTCGGACTCCGAACTTTTAGCCTCCTCAGTGAAAAGTATCAGGATCAAAGCGCTTCCAGCAACTTCTGACAGCTCTTCTTTCCCGTCCCTCGTCTTTCTGGGGCAAACACACGACCGGAGACTTGGGGGTAAAGGTGAGACAGAAGCAGATCTGGCCAAATCGCCCAGGGAGCCACCGGGAACAGCTCCCTAAGGCCTTCTGCCCCCAGCCCGTACAGAGCCAGGATAAAGGTGCGCTAAGGAAGGCACTTGTAGGCGTAGTGGAGCGGGAGGTGCCAGGGAGTTATTTATCCATCCGGGCCCCATCCCCCGCCGGTCCCCGGAGGCCGGCACCGCCCCCGCCCCCGCCCAGCCGGGGCCCCACGCGCGGATGCGGGGCGGGGCTTGGGGGCGGGCAGGCGGCTGGAGGCCATGCTCATCACGCCACCCGGGACGTGCCTTGGCGGGAGGCAGCGCTGGGGGCATTGGTCGTACACTGCGCTCCCGGGGCGGGGTAACCGGGTCCGGGCGCGGGACCCGCCCCCATGACGTCAACCCACAAGGCCTTGCGCTGTTGTGCGGTTTACCGCGCGTCACCGGGGCAACGGCAGCCAGGGGGGGCGTCAGCGGCTTGGCCCCGCCCCACCATGCAAATGAGCGACGTCACCCACGCCCAATGGCGAGCGGGGGCAGTGAGCTCATCGCGCTGGGCCGAGGCTATAAGAGCGCGCGCGAAGTGCGCGGCGCAGGAGCCGCCGCCAGCGGAGGGCCGGGCGCAGCGGCCTCGGCCGGGGCGGGCGCAGGGCCGAGCGGACGGGGGGGCGCAGGCCCCCCGGGCGGCCGCGGCCACTCCCCCCTCCCCTCCCCGGGCCGGCGCGGCGGGGGAGGCGGAGGATGGAAACACCCTTCTACGGCGATGAGGCGCTGAGCGGCCTGGGCGGCGGCGTCAGTAGCAGTGGCGGCGGTGGTAGCTTCGCGTCCCCGGGTCGCCTGTTCCCCGGGGCGCCCCCGACGGCGGCGACTGGCAGCATGATGAAGAAAGACGCGCTGACGCTGAGCCTGAGCGAGCAGGTGGCGGCGGCGCTCAAGCCCGCGGCCGCGCCGCCCCCGGCCCCCCTGCGCACCGACGGCGCCCCAGGCGCGGCGCCCCCCGACGGCCTGCTCGCCTCGCCCGACCTGGGGCTGCTCAAGCTCGCCTCGCCCGAGCTCGAGCGCCTAATCATCCAGTCCAACGGGCTGGTCACCACCACGCCGACGAGCACTCAGTTCCTCTACCCCAAGGTGGCGGCCAGCGAGGAGCAGGAGTTTGCCGAGGGCTTCGTCAAGGCCCTGGAGGACTTGCACAAGCAGAACCAGCTGGGCACGGGCGCGGCCTCTGCTGCCGCGGCCGCCGGAGGACCCTCGAGCACGGCTGCGGGCGCCGCGCCTCCTGGCGAACTGGCCCCGGCGGCAGCCACGCCCGAGGCGCCCGTCTACGCGAACCTGAGCAGCTACGCGGGCGGCACTGGGGGTTCGGGGGGTGCTGCGACGGTCGCCTTCGCCGCCGAGCCTGTGCCCTTCCCTCCACCGCCGCCCCCAGGCGCGCTGGGACCGCCCCGCCTGACCGCGCTCAAGGATGAGCCGCAGACGGTGCCCGACGTGCCAAGCTTCGGCGAGAGCCCGCCGTTGTCGCCCATCGACATGGACACGCAGGAGCGCATTAAGGCGGAGCGCAAGCGGCTGCGCAACCGCATCGCTGCCTCTAAGTGCCGCAAGCGCAAGCTGGAGCGCATCTCGCGCCTCGAGGAGAAAGTGAAGACGCTCAAGAGCCAGAACACGGAGCTGGCGTCCACAGCGAGCCTGCTGCGCGAGCAGGTGGCGCAGCTCAAGCAGAAGGTCCTCAGCCACGTCAACAGCGGCTGCCAGCTGCTGCCCCAGCACCAGGTGTCCGCGTACTGAGCCCGCGCGCGGGGCGCATGCGCGGCCCCCTCCCCGGGAGGCGGGCTCGTGTGTGGGGGGGCGTGGGCGCCCCCGGACTCGGAGAGGGCGCGGCCCGGGGAACACCCCCCCTCACCCTGAGGGTGCCAGGATTCCGAGAGGGCGCGGTCCCTGAGGACCCCCCGAGGGTGCCCAGGACTCGGAGAGGGCGCCTCAGACTCGACAAGCTGGACCCCCTGCTCCCGGGGCCAAGCGCATGACCCCCCCGCCCTCGCGCTGCCTCTGTTCCCCGAGCGCGGCCACCCAGTGTTGCACAAACCCGCGCGCCCCGGCCGCCCCTTTGTACACACCGCCGCCGTAGGGGGCTCCGAGGGGGCGCAGCCTCAAACCCTGCCTTTCCTTTTACTTTTTTTTTTTTTTGCTTTTGGAAGAGAGAAGAAACAGAGTGTTCGATTCTGCCCTATTTATGTTTCTACTTGGGAACAAACGTTGGTTGTGTGTGTGTATTTTTTCTTGTGTTGGTTTTTTAAAGAAATGGGAAGAAGAAAAAAAAAAAAAACGCCCTTCCCTTTCCTCGCTCTTGCTTCCCCCCCCCTTCCGTCCTTCCTACATCCCTCCTCCCGCCCTTTTTGTTCTGTTGTTTTGTTTTGCTACGAGTCCACATTCCTGTTTGTAATCCTTGGTTTGCCCGGTTTTCTGTTTTCAGTAAAGTCTCGTTACGCCAGCTCGGCTCTCTGCCTCCTTCTTCCCCCGCCGGGGCCTGATGGGCTGGGCAGGGCCTGGCTCGCACGCTCCCCTCCCCCCTCCCTTGCCTCCTTCCCCCTCCTCCCTCCGCCTCTGTTCGGAGGAGGAGAGCCGGCGTGCGGGAGGGGCCTTGCACATCTGGCGCTCAACGAGCGCCATCTAGGCGCTCTTGGGCTTGGGGCCGACTGATGTCCAGGTTAGGTGAGGGATATTGGGATCTCCAACCAGCGTTTGGAACTAGCGAGCCCACGGTTGTCCCCTTCAGGAAAGAGAGACTACAAGATGGAAAGAGGACAGCCCAGTCCCAGGCAGGTAGGAAAAGGCAAAAACTTGAACCTCTGGGCCTCTCTTACCCTGTCTGCAAAATGGGCGGAACAGTTGTAAGCTTGCCCCATAAAGTTGGAGGATCAGCAGTTTGTTCACAGAGCAGTGCTTGGCTTACAGTTGGTGCTCAGTGTAAGCTTTGATTATTGTCTGGTGGATGGGGGTTGTTGAGTCTCGGGACCAGAAGGAAAGTGGCCCAGGTGGGATCTGACTTGGGCAGTCTGCCTCCAGGACTGGTGGTGTAGCTACGTTCTGTGGGACCTTCCTCTTAGGGCACTGACTTGGAATCAGGATTTTCCAAGTACTCCCTGAAGACCTCTCCCTTCCCAACATCCTAGTCTCCCATTTTGAGGAAACTCATGTTCAGAGAGGTTGAGTGATCTGAGGTCGCACAGCCTGCAATTTTTAGGAGTTTGCAGGGACATTTATACCTTAAGCTTCAAACCTCCAGAGCCTTGACGGTCGCACTGCCTTCATCCCCTGCCTACCCTGACCCTTGCTGTTGTGTGGGCAGAAGACCCCGGGCCTTGGGCTTTCTGCCTCACTTGGGACCTGGAGGGACCTAGGCATTGGTGGTCAAGGACACAGGGCAAGTCGAGCTGGTGGACATGTGCTGAGCACCAGCTGTATACCCAGCCCTGCTAGGGGAGGTGGGTGAATCGTTCCTCTTTTACAGATGGGGGAACAGGTGCAAAGAAGGACCAGCACGTGCCCACTATCCCTCTGCCATTGAAAGGGTGGGGCCTCACCACCTGTTTCCTCTTCTGATCACCCTGCCTACTTTCCAAGGCTTCAAGAGCTGCTTTGGGATTTGGTTTTTAACCACGTGACCTCACCTTGCACCGCCCTCAGGCAGACGTTTCAGGAGGGCGCCCAGCAGTGAGAGGCCGAAGCTGAAGTGGGGGTGTCTTGACACAGAGGAGACCAAGAACCACATTTTGGGAGCAGAGCTTCACTCTTCAGGAGGCTGAGTCTCAACTTGGGTGCCAGTTGGCCACTGTGTAACCTCAACCAAGTCCTCTCCCCCTGCCCCGTCTACCTTCTATGCTATGAAATGGGTAGGTTCATGTCCAGGTAACATCTCCCATATCTGTTTGGTGGATGAATAATAATGACACTCAAGGGCTCCCCGTGCACCCCCAACCTATAGAGAAGGGGAGGCCCAGGAGGTTGGGAGAGCTGCATGTTGACCCCTGAACTTTTTTTTTTTTTTAATTTTTATTTATTTTTTGACAGAGAGAGACAGCGAGAGAGGGAACACAAGCAGGGGGTGGGAGAGGGAGAAGCAGGTTTCCCGTGGAGCAGGGAGCCCAATGCGGGGCTCGATCCCAGGACCTCGGGATCATGACCCAAGCCGAAGGCAGATGCTTAACCAACTGAGCCACCCAGGCGCCTGTATTACTGGTTTATTATAAAGGCTACAACTCAGGAACAGCCAGGTGGAGGAGATGCACAGTGGAAGGGACGTTGAACTTCCATGTCCTGTCTGGGTGCGCCACCCTCCCAGTCTGTCCATGTTTTCACCAACTAAGAAGCTCTCGGACCCCCACTGGTTTCATTCCACCGGCGTGATTGGTTAAATCATTGGCCTTTGGTGATTAGTTCAATCTCCAGCGCCTCTCCTCTCCCAGGAGGTCTGGGAGGTGCAGCTGAAACCTCCAACTGTCTACTCTCTCCATCTTTCTGGGGACCAGCCCCCATCCTGAAGCTATCTGCTGGTCCCCAGCCACCACTCATCTTATTAGCATAAGATACTTATCGGGGTGCCTGGGTGGCGCGCTCGGTTAGGTGTCCAACTGGGTTTCGGCTCAGGTTGTGATCTCAGGGTAGTGAGATCGAGCCCCACGTTGGGCTCTGCGCTCAGCTCGGAGTTCGCTTGAGATTCTCTCCCCTCTCCTCCTGCCCCTCCCGCTTGTACTCTCGCAGGCACTCCCTCTCAAATCAATCTTTTTTTTTTTTTTTTTTTTAAAGACACTTATCACTCCCAGAGATTTCGAGAGTTTTAGGGGCTGAGTGCCAGGGACCAGGGACAAAGACCAAATATATCTTATTGTATCCCACTCCTGCTAAATGACAGAGCAGGGGCTAGAACCCTGGACTCTTGCCTGCCTCCCAGGAGCCTTGGGCCTAAGTGGAGGCCCTATGTGTTCACTAGCACGTGACATGGGGCTTTTTGGAAACCACAGATCTGACTCCCTACTTGAACCCTTTATGGAAAAAAGTCCTTGAGTGCATCTGGCCCTGGAAAGATCAATGTCGCTCCAGGCACCTCCCTACCCAAACTCTACTTCCTTCCCTTTTGGCCTCAGGGCCTTTGCATGGCTACAAGCCAGATAACACTTCTTCCCTCAGCTACCCAGCTGACCTTCGCTCAAACTCAGCTGCGGTTGTCCTCCTGATCCCCAACAACCTCCAGGCTGGGCTAGGGCCTTCTTGGGTTCCCACAGTGCTGTGTACTTCCACCATTATTGCCCTGACCACCCTGGATTTGTGTTGAGCTCACGGAGGGCATGGATGAGAGCTGTCCTGGTCATTGTTGAGACCAAGGACATAAGTCCTGTCCAACTGTCATGTCTCTGGTTGTGCCCAAAGCTACACCCACAGCATGGAGAAGATGAGGGGCTAACTGCCGAGTAAGGATGGGTGTCCCTGCTTGCCTCTTGCTCTCGTGCCTCCCAGTGGCTCCCCAGGGAAGTGAGGCTGCCGGGCCAGGCTGTGTGGCTTTGGCAGGACCCTGCTGAGCTGAGGCCAAGATGTGTGTCAGCCCCAGCCTGGCCAGCAGTGACTCATACCAGGCATCAGCCTAGCCCCAGGAGGTGGATGGGGACGGTGGCCTCACTTTCCCCTTCATGACTATGGCTCAGAGTCAATACCCACTGTTCCCAGTCCCATATGGGGATCCCAAGGAACCTTGGGCCCAGCTCCACCTAAGGAGCCCCCATCCTCAGAGCCAGACACAGATACCCGCCTGGCCTTTTAGGATGTGAATCAGGGTACAAGAGATGTGCCTCCTTTGCTCTGGACCCTCTCGTGGTTCCTGCGGGGCCTTCTTGATAAAACCCAAACTTTTTTTTTTTTAAGATTTTATTTATTTGAAGACAGAGACAGCGAGAGAGGGAACAAAAGCAGGGGGGGTGGGAGAGGGAGAAGCAGGCTTCCTGCTGAGCAGGGAACCCGACGTGGGGCTCGATCCCAGGACCCTGGGATCATGACCCAAGCCGAAGGCAGATGCTTAACCGACTGAGCCACCCAGGCGCCCCAAACCCAAACTCTCACACTCCTCTCTGAGGTCCCACCTATTCGGCACTCCACCTCCTGACCCTCTTCTCCTTGCCTCCAACCACATCAGCCTCCGCATTCCCTAATCATGCCCTTCTCACTTTGGGACCTTTGCCTCCCTGTGGCCTCTGCCTGGGAGCCCTTCCCCCAGCTCTCCTCCTCCTACTCCTTCTCCTGCGGGACTCAGCCCATCCACCCCCTCTTTGATTCCTTCCTATCCATTTCACACACTCAAATTATTTGAGTTGTGTGTGTCCCCAGGCCCAGATCAGGTCTCACTACAAAGTTAAGTGTTCAGAGGCACCCGGCGGGCTCAGTCGGTAGAGCACGTGACTCTGGATCTCGGGGTTATAAGTTTGAGCCCCACGTTGGGTGTAGAGATTACTTAAAAGTAAAATCTTTAAAAAAACAAAGGGAGGCGTTCAACAAATGCCCAAGGTATGTGAGACTGAGTCTGCTTTGAGACACATGTAGGGGAAGAATTTGGGGCCCCTTCTCTGCTCAGAGCCCTAATTTTCTGTTCAGTACAGGCAGGCAATATGTAGCAACCACCATGAGCCTCAGCCCTGATCTAGGTCCTCCCCCTGACATGGGGTTGGCCTTCTAGAACCCCCTTCCTCCAGGAGCTGATGGGGATTGGCTGGAACTTGGCTGTGAGTCACAAAGCCATTGTGGGACCAGGGCCCCAAGGCTGGCCATTCGGGCTGGTGGGTTCAGCTTCAGGAGTAGGTGAGTGGATCTGGTGGAGGGTTTGGTGGGGGGTACACGGAGACTGGGTTGTTCTCCCCTGGCCCTCATCATCCTCAGAGGCCCCTTGGGCCCTCCAGGCCACTTCAAGAAGTGGGTCAGCTTCTCAGCCCCTCAGAGCAGGGGCATTTGGGGCCCCCCAAAAACCTGATGGTGGGTTTGTCTGTCTGGGGTCCCAGCCTGGAGAATCGATCATGTTTCCTTGGGAGGCTGGGAAAATGGTGTTAGCTTGTGTGACAAGGAAACTGAGACTCAGAGGGGTTTACTCAAAATTGCCAAGCCAGCCACTTGGCTTACATGTCTGGGGGCCCCTATTCCTTTTTCCTGTCCCCTGTAATCACATTCCTCTCAACTCTGTTGTCTGTTTGTTCACTCATTCTGGTTGAGTTTGTTGAAAGGACTGAACCATGTGGTTGATGAAACTGCAGACTCTGGGATAGGCCAGTTCAGATCCTGAAGCTGTTCTCCATAAGTTCTGAAGCTTAGGTGATACTCATCCATCCATCCATCCATCCACTCATCTATCCATCCATCCACTCATCCATCCATCCATCCACTCATCCATCCATCCATCCATCCATCCATCCACTCATCCATCCATCCATCCACTCATCCATCCATCCATCCACTCATCCATCCATCCATCCATCCATCCATCCATCCACTCATCCATCCATCCATCCTTCCATCCACTCCAGCCACTCATCCATCCATCCTTCCATCCACTCCATCCACTCATCCATCTATCCCTCCATCCATCCATGCATAAACATCTATTGAGCACCTATTGTGTGTACTGTTCTAGGCATTGGGGATTCAACAGCAAACAAAAGAGACGGACATCTCTACCCATGGGCAGTTCATAGTTCAATGAGGGAGGTAAATCAGAATAACTTAAAGAAGTAAGAAATATGGTATGTTGGCTTCTCTGGGCCTCAGGTTCCTCCTCTGTGAAATGGGGACAATGACTCTGCCCACCTCCTGGAGAACCAGCCTCAGGCCCATTTGTTGTTATGATCCAGTTCACACTGATGCTTGTTCTGAATGAACCCAGCCCATTTTGGGGTTGGGGTGAAGACTGGGCAGGGGCAGGATATTCAGGCCATCACATAGGTGAAGCTAGAATTCTTACCGTGAAAGGAGGCAACACATGGGTCTTTGAAAACGAATCTATTTTGATCATCTTTGTCTTAAAGTTTTTAGTCTATTATCCTGTCAGTTACTGATATGGTTGAATTTAAGTCTTCCGTCAATGGGCATTTGGATGGTTTCTGGTTTGGGTGAATATGAACACTTGCACCTCTTGAATGTAAATATCAGGGTGGAATTGACAAGTTGCCTTCAAGACACTAACAATTTCCCCAGTTGGTCATAATGTGTCCATCTTTTCAATTTTAACCATTTTTGTGGATCTGGACACCATTACCACTGTATGAATATTCTGTTTAATTTAAGCCACCTCCTGTGGATAAGCATTTGAGTTGTTTTCAGTTTTTTTTTTTTAACATTTTATTTATTTATTTGACAGAGAGACACAGCGAGAGAGGGAACACAAGTAGGGGGAGTGGGAGAGGGGGAAGCAGGCTTCCCTGCGGAGCAGGGAGCCTGATGCAGGGCTTGATCCCAGGACCCTGGGATCATGACCTGAGCTGAAGGCAGACACTTAACCGACTGAGCCACCCAGGTGCCCCGAGTTGTTTTCAGTTTTTACTCTTCATAAACAATACAGTGATGAACATCTTTGAACATCCTCCTTTTTGCACTTTTAACTGACCCCTTAGCAATCACCTTTTTGGTTATTTCTAGTTGTTTTGCTTTTACATAGAAAAGAACACTAGTATAAACTTCTTTGTACATTCATCTTTGTGGACTTAAAAGTTTTTGGTTTTTGTTTTGAGATGTTAGGGTTTTTTGTTTTTGTTTTTGTTTCTCTTTTAACATCTCTTCTCACATTTGTCTTGAGGACAGAGCCAGCCCAGGGCAGTGTTGCTGCACGTTGCATGGGATGAAGGGCTGAATGAAGGCTGCTTCCTCTTGCAAGCTGGCCTCTGAGATTGCACCTTCTCCTCCTGCTCCTTCTCCAACTCTATGGCCCTCCAAGGTATGAAGATGTCTGGGAAGGGAATCGGCTGTTTCAGCCAGAAAGAGGGTGGGGTGGGCTTCTGCCCAACAAGGGTGTTATGCTCCAGGTGACATATCAGGGCTGCTTGGCAGTATCCCCATTCCCACTGAACCAAGGTGCCTCTGGAAACCACAGTCACCCCCTCATTCTTCTACCCACCCATCTGCCAGTGATTACCCATCATCTATCAGTCATCCATCATCTATGCCACTGATCCATCTAGCCGTTCATCAGTCTACCTCTTATTCATTGATCTCTTCACCAATTCCTTCAGCTCTCTCCATTCACGCACTCCTTTATCTACTCAGATCTCATCCCTCCTCTACTCACTCGTCTGTCCATCCATCCATTCCTCCCTGCTTTGCCCCTCCCTCCTGCGCACCCATCCACTCATTCATTCATTTACCCACTCATCCATCCATCCGTCCATCCACCCATGTATCCATTTCCTTATTTATTGATCTGTTCATCAATTCATTCATCAACTTCACTTACCTACTTATTCTTCCACACAACCCGTTATCCATCTTTCCAACCCATCCACCATTCATTTATCCAGATTTAACCATTCAGTATCTAGTCATTCATCCATCTATCTACCCAACTTCCAATCCACTCAGCCACTCATTTATGAAGCTAGCCACCCACCACAGCCCGGAACCAGGCCCTATGACTGAGATGGGGACACAGAAATGACGCAGAGCTGGTTCCTGCCCTCTAGGAATTCACAGTAAATAGAGAGAGGCAAATAATAACAACACACATACGCACACATACACACATACACACACACACAGAGACAAATAGGAAATTTCCAAAACAGTGTGATCAGTGCGATTCACAGTGTCCTCCAGATATAAAGGAAATTCAAAAAGCAAGAAGATGGTTGGCATTCAGCTGAGAATGTGCCTTATTGCCAGTGTTGAAGTGACCACAGGATCATGAGGGAGACGTAGGTACCAAAGGCCACCAGGGCAGGTGGCTGGGAGAGGGAGGGCCTGCAAAGGAGAGGAGGAAGATTGCAAGGTGTCAGGAACGAGAAGCTGTAGGTCCCGGAGGGCTCGCTCCAGCCAGGAGACCTCTTGTCTGTATGATCCCACTCTGTCTACCTCCCTGTCACCCTCCACAGGCAGAGCTGACCCGCCCAGGAACCAAGACAATGCAGGAAGCAACACAGTTACAGTTGTCACCCGATGGGCAGAGCCTCTACCAGCCCCAGTCTGTCTCCAATCTCCAAGACAAAGCAGGGACACTGAGTCCACAGCCTCAGCACAAGCCACTGGCGTCCAGGGAGACCCTTCTGCAACAGCATGACAAGGACAAGATGGTGCCTTGTCACATCCCACGCCTGCGGGCTGTGGTCGA
Organism: Neomonachus schauinslandi; assembly: GCF_002201575.2. Classification (NCBI taxonomy): domain Eukaryota; kingdom Metazoa; phylum Chordata; class Mammalia; order Carnivora; family Phocidae; genus Neomonachus; species Neomonachus schauinslandi. The sequence continues at coordinate 201,556,517 of NC_058403.1, forward strand.
GAGCCAGGCCTTCAAGAACGTCCTGGTGGATGAGATGGACATGATGCTCTCCCGTGCAGCCACCCTCATCCAAGCCAACTGGAGGGGCTACCGGCTCCGGCAAAAGCTGATCTCCCAGATGATGGCAGCAAAGGCCATCCAGGAGGCCTGGCGACGCTTCAACACCAGGCGTCTCCTCCGGTCTGGCAAGTTGATGGAAAAAAAAGTGAGTATGGAGGAGGGCGACATCCCTTACCATGCCCCCCAGCAGGTGCGGTTCCAGCATCCAAGAGAGAGCAAACCCCCTGTGGCCCCGCCTGTCATGGTGAGCAAAGAGACCCAGTTCCCTTCCTCCGACACCCTGGCTGCCTGCACCCACCAGCTGGCCTTCCTGCAGGCCCAGCTTCCTCCACCTTGCACCACTGGGGACCCTGGCATCACCTTCCTGCCACACCAGACCGTTGCCATGAGACTTCCATGTCTGGCGAGTCTAGATGCAAAGTGCCACCCATGCCTGCTGACAAGAACTGTCAGAAATCCCTGCCTTGTCCACGTTGAAGGGGACACGGTGAAGACCAAGCAAGTAATTACCAGAGCCAGCAAGGCAGGAGCCCCAGGGCCACTCCCATGTGGAAGGTATGCCCAGGCAGTTCACGGATCACTCAAGACCCAGGCCCAGACCCACGTGGAAACAGAGGTCCTCAAAGCCCCACTCCAGACAGGCCCAGCATTTGTGATAAAGACCCCACCCCAGATGTATCCAGTGGCCGCAATGCCCAAGACCCCACCCCAGCCATGCCTCGTGCCCACAGTAACACTAGCCAAGACCCCACCCCAGGTATACCCAGTGGCCAGGATGACCAGGACCCTAACCCAGATGTACCCAGCGGCTGCCATGACCAAGACCCCACCCCAGCTGTACCCTGCAGTCACGATTACCAAGACTCCACTCCAGTCATGCCTGGCAGCCATGATGAACAAGATCCCACCCCAGCCATGCTCAGCGCCCACGGTAACAATGACCAAGGCCCCACCCCAGACGTACCAGGTAGCCCCAATGGCCAGGAGCCCACCCCAGACATGCCCGGTGGCTGCAATGACCAAGACTTCACCCCAGACATCCCAGCCAGCCACCATGACCAAGACCCCACTTCAGTCATGCCTGGCGGCCCTGGTGAATAAGACCCCACCGCAGCCATGCCCAGCAGCCCCGATGTCCAAGACCCCAACCCAGATGCGACCAACAGCCTCAATGACCAACACTTCTCCCCAGACACGACCGGCAGCCATCATGGCCAAGATCTCGCCGCAGATATGCCTTTTGGCCTCGATGATTAAGCCCCAAACTCAGACACGGCCTGTGGCCACAATGACCAAGGCTCCACCCCAAATGTGCCCAGTGCCCGCCATGACCAAGACTCCAACCCAGATGCGCCCGGTAGCCCCGATGACCAAGACCCCGCTGCAGACGTGTCCGGCAGCTGCCATGGCCAAGACTCCATCTCAGACGCTCCCCGGGGCCTCAGTGACCAAGACCCCTCCCCAGACACGTCTGGCAGCCATGGTCACCAAAACCCCAGCCCAATTTCGCTCAATAGCCGCCATTCTCAGGACCCTATGCCTGCCACCTTCAGCAGGTGGAAATCTGAAGTCTTCACCTCCAGTAGCTGTGGCAGCTGGAATTCCCAACGCCTCATCCCACACGTGTCTGAACGGGCCGAAGGCCAAGGCTGTGGTGAACACAAAGCAGACAGCAGGGATGGTCAGGGTCTCTTCTCACTCATACTTGGCTGAGGGAAAGCTCAAATACTTTAACTCACCACATCTGGGAGCTGGGGCCCCCAAGGCTCCAGCCAAGCCTCCTTTGGAAGCTGAAAAAATGAAGGTCTTCTCCCAGAAGGAGGTGAAAACAGAAACAGTGTCTAGTACCAGTGTGGCCATTGAAATGCCCCGGGCTTCACCCTGGGTGAAAATGGCTGAGGACAGGAACAAGTCCTCATTACAGACACATCTGAGGGCAGATGTGAAGGTTCAGTCCCAGGTGTATGCGCCTGTAGAAACAGCCGTGGTCCTGCCCCGGGCCCAGCTGGCCACATGTCCGGCCAAGGCCATGCCCCAGACACATCTGGATACGTGTCTGGCCAAGGCCCTGCCCCAAGAACGGCTGGCCACCTGTTCGACCACAGCCTCGTCCCAGGGACAGCTGCTTGCCGAACTGACTGCGGTTCTGCCCCAGGCCCAGCTGGGCACATGTCTGTCTAAGACCCTGCCCCAGGCACATCTGCACGCCAAGCTGACCACAACTCAGGCTCAGACCCATCTGGGCACGTGTCTGTCCAAGGCCCTGTCCCAGGCACATCCACCTGCCAAGCTGACCAAGGCCCCGTCCTTCGCACATCTGGGCACGTGTCTGACCAAGGCACAGTCCCAAGCGCATCTGGCCACAGGGGTGATAAAGGTCCAGTCTCAAGCACATCTGCCCATCGGGCTGACCAAGGTGCAGTCCCAGGCCCAGCTGGTCCCAGAAACCGCCAAGTGCCTCCACACGGCCCACCAAGCTGCTGAGCTCAGCGGCAAGACCCAGTCGCAGCCACTCCTGGCTGGGTTCAAGGCCTCCACCCAGCCCTGCCAGCACGTTGGTGCCCTTGGCACTCCGCCCCGAGCCAAGCCAGAGGACAGGCTGACTCAGATCCAACCCCACAGTTATGTGCAGGGCAAAGCCACCCCAGGCCCACGCCAGGGGGCCTCTGAGACCCGGAGCATGCTGGTGCCTCTGCTGGCCTCTGCCGGACACCCCACATGTAACATTGAATCCTGGGGTGACAGTGGGGCTACCCGGGCCCAGTCACCGATGCCCAGCCCGGCCACACCCTGCCCGGAAGAGCTGACTGCCTCCCAGCTCGCCTCCCTGGGCACTGAGCTGGCTGCCGAGCTGGGCTCCCAGGAGGACCTCCGTGCCCTACTGGTAAAAGCCCTCTCCCAGGGCCAAGTGAAGGCAGCCCTGAACCAGGCCCTGTCCAAGAAAGTCCTGGGCTCCACGATGGCCAAGGCCCTGCCCCAGGGCATGCTGGGCACAGCGCTGATGAAAGTGCTATCCTGGGGCGAGCTGGGCCTTGCGCTGTCCCGTACCCTGTCCCCCGGCGAGCTGCGGGCAGAACTCACCAAGGCCAAGCAGGGTAAACTGGCGGACGTGCTCAGCAAGGCCCTGACAGAGGAGGAGTGGGCCGCTCTGAGCCAGGCCCTGTGTCAGGGGGAGCTGGGCGCTGTCCTGAGCCAGTCTTTGTCTCAGGCGGCCCTGAGGACTGGCGTTGTCCTCCCCAAGGCCGCCTCGAAAACAGCCGGAAAGAGGATGACTGTGATCCCAGCCCCGGTGGAGGTGGACCACAGGGGGATCCCATCGACTGCATGGGGGCCCGCCCTAGGCCCCGTGAGACCACAGCCCAGCAAGGTTAGGGTTCCCCAGGATGGGGCCTGGGAGGGCTTCTCCACAGGCTGGCCTGCCGGGTTCTTGGAAGAGATGGGGGATGGGGCCATGCTCGGGGGGTCACCCTGCTTGCCGGTGGTCTCTATGGGTGCTTCCCTGGCTAGTAGAGTGATCACTGCCATTCATCAGTATCCCCTGATCGCTGCCCTGGACCCCAGTCTATCATGGGAGATGGAGTCCAGCAGGGGCTCCTCCTCAGACCTATATCTGAGCCCTGAGGTCAGTGAGGAAAACGTGTGCCTGCCCCCAGGGGCCAGTGAATTGGCATCAGATCTCAACCCCGTGGAGAGTGACACAGACCCCAGTTTGCCCAAGCCACCCCACCTGCAGCTGCCCCCCAGCCTGTGGCAGCTGCTCATTGCCAATGGTGTGGGCCCAAGCACCAGCCAGCAATCGGTGGTGGCTGGTGGCAGAGCCCCGAGCTCCCATAAGCCACATGCGGTCAGCAGGGTGGCCCCACGTCTGTGGGCGTCGTCGGGGGAGGGCCGGGTGGCCTCGGGTATGCTTCCCCGCACTGCGGGTGCTGGGAGGGCTGTGCACTCCCACCGGTGTGCTGCTGCCTATGGGGGATCTGTTTGTTGCTGTCAGCCCTCCGGGGTCAACAAGGTGCCCTCCAGCATGTACCGACCCTCAGCCACCAAAGTTCCACGACAGCCACCTGTGGTCCGTGAGGAGACCATGCAGAAAACTCAGTCCCCAAATCACAAACAGGCCTCCATGAACACTAGGGAGAGGATCAATAAGGCGACCCCAGGTCCACTGAGGGCTGCCACTGTGAGCAAAATGTCCCTAACCCAACCCCAGACCCCCAAGGCTGGTGACATAACCCTAGGTCTCTTGCCTGGCTCCATGGCTCCTGGTCCTCGCTGGGCACTCAAGACTCAGGCAGATCCCAGTGTGTTCCCAGCCTCCCCAGGCAGGAGGTTTGCACGCACCCTTTCCCGTACAGCCGTCCCCAGGCAGGAGAGGAATCAAACCCAGGGCACCATTTCCAGTGCGCGCTGCCCACCGGAGCAAGTGACTGGCCATATACTCAATGAACTGGCGGCCAGTTTGCCCCAGGGTCCAGACAATGACATGGCTGGAAGCCTCTCCCAAGGCTCCATAGACTATGGTCCAAATGTGAGTAACTCCCAGAGCTCACTGCCTAGTTGCGGCTCACTCAGCCTCTCCACCATGTCTGTGGCCAGTCTAACTGCTGTCGAACTGGTGGAGCAGGAGTCCTGGGAGGCCCGCTTGGATGGGGATATCCATCTAGATACCCTCCTCTCTGGAGAGGCTGTGGGGAGGCCCCAGAGGCCTAGAGACAGGGAAGAAACCAAGAAAGCGGGCCGGGGACGTACGACTCCAAACCTCTACGAACAGCCCTCTGCAGGCTCAGAGCTGATCCCCATTCTGCACCACAGCTCAGTGTCCGGCCGCATGACCTTGAGTGCCCACTGGAGCTCAGATGATCAGGATGAGAGGGATATGACCTCAGGCCAAAGCTCCATGGACCTGAAGGAAAGATTGTCCCAGAAATCCTACAGGACAGGACTGACCAGAAGTCTGTCTTTGGATAATGTGGTCCCTACCACATATCAGCAGCCATCCGCGGCCACTAGGCTGACCTCAAGCCTATCCCAGCCATCGGTAGTCAGTAAGGTGGCCCCAAACCCAGGCCAGCCATTTATGGTCAGTAAGGTCACCTGTAGCACATCTGAATTATCGATGGTTACTAAGGTCATCCCCAGCCTAACTGAGCCATCTATGCCTAGTAAGGTGAACCTGAGCCTAGACCAGAAATCTTGGGCTAGTGGGATGACCCCCAGCCTAGCCCAGCCATCGACGACTGGTCGGGGAGCCACAAACATAGTCCAGCCATTTGTGACTGGAGAGGTGGCCCCCAGCCTAGCCCAGGCAACTATGACCAGTGGGGTGGTCCCCAGCCTAGCCCAGACATCTATGACC
>NC_058403.1:201561939-201562593 GCF_002201575.2 Neomonachus schauinslandi
CATCTATGACCAGTGGGGTGGCCCCCAGCCTAGCTCCACCATCTATGACTAGTGGGGTGGCCCCCAGCCTAGCCCAGGCAACTATGACCAGTGGGGTGGTCCCCAGCCTAGCCCAGGCTTCTGTGACCAGTGGGGTGGCCCCCAGCCTAGCCCGGCCATCTGTGACCGGTGGGGTGGCCCCCAGCCTATCCCAGGCATCTATGACCAGTGGGGTGGCCCCGAGTCTAGCCCAGCCATCTGTGACCAGTGGGGTGACCCCCAGCCTAGCCCAGCCATCTATGATCGGTGGGGTGACCCCCAGCCTATCTCAGGCATCTGTGACTGGTGACGTGGCCCCCAGCCAAGCCCAGCCATCTGTGATCAGTGGGGTGGCCCCCAGCCTAGTCCAGCCACCTGTGACCGGTGCGGTGGCCCCCAGCCTATCTCAGGCACCTATGACCGGTGGCATGGCCCCCAGCCTAGCCCGGCCATCTGTGACCAGTGGGGTAGCCCCCAGCCTAGCCCAGGCATCTATGATCAGTGGTGTGGCCCCCAGCCTAGCCCGGCCATCTGTGGCCAGTGGCGTGGCCCCCAGCCTAGCCCAGCCATCTGTGACCGCTGGGGTAGTCCCCAGCCTAGCCCGGCCATCTGTGACCGGTGGGGTGGCCCCCAGCC